>NW_015505786.1:122975-132665 GCF_001515645.1 Sinocyclocheilus grahami
ATATATATATATATATATATATATACAACAGTTCGTACTGGTTCTCAACTCTGATTGGTTGAGATCCCGTGAGATATTGTACTGGTATAGCTACAGGAACGCCCTTTCACAATTTTGTATCACTCCGCCTGTTCTAGCCGGGTCTATGTTTTTTTAAATTATTCACTGAGCTAATCGTAGAGTACGTTAGTTAGTATAAGAAGAAACGTCTAGCTTTGCGGTCTCTCTCTCTCATTTGGATGCACGTCTTGCCGCATTGTTTCTCTCTTATAACCTCATTATTTCTCACTAATAACCTAACTGAAGCAGCACATGCCCTTGATATGAATTCTAAAAGTGACGTATGTTTAACTGTCAAATTGAGCTTTGAATCCGTGGCGGAAGGAAGTAGTTCCACACAAAAGAGGGTTAGGCACTCCATTGTTTCTTGTTTAATTACACACATGTTCCATCAAACTGTTGTATAAACGCAATATCACTCTCGTACTCGAGCGATACTGGTTATATATCAGCGGCTGTGATTGCCTTCGGCACTCGGCCGGCCTGCGGCCTCGTGCCTCTGGCCTAATCACAGCCGCTGACATAGAGCTGGTATCGCTCTCATACTATATATATATAGTTGATTAAATCTGTTAAATATATTATTAAGTATTATTACTCATTTTGAAAACCCCTGAACTTATTTATTTATTTCTAAACTATATGTAACTGTATAGCTGCCTTTATATGTTAGGAACCTTTGTAAAGGTAATGTTGTATTTGTGGGCCCAACTATAAAAAAGTTTGAAAACCCCTGGATCAGTTTCTTTTTATATCCTTTTTATATAATTTTTTCTTCTTTTTATATTTTGGGGGGACTTTAATTAGTGTGCTGACAGCATGTTATGCTTTAGCTATTAGTTTGCACAGTAAAACTGTTAAAAGCTGTGTTTTTAGGATGGTGTGTCAAGGTAAAAATAGTCCATGGCTCTGCACCCTGTTCCAATCCATCTGTTTTTGAATGCCAAATTTGACCGATTAATCGTTTGATAGTCATTTGGCAACCCATCATTTAGTCAATTTAAAGAAGATTGCAACTTCTTTTTAGACATTTCTCTCTGTGTGTATGAGTGTTTCTCTATTGTAGCCAAAGGCAGAACAGTTGAAGACCTGAAGACCATGGTTCAAGCCTGGGGTGTTCCCTCCGGCCAATGAGAATCAAAGAGTCTTGCCATAGCAACATCACTTCCATTTTTTAACCATCTTAAACTGGACATCTGCGTGTGGGGGGACCGGTTTTGAGCAGAAAATGTTTGTGTCCACTCTGCTCTCTGGGGTTAAGGTTTGTGTAAGGGTGAGTGATTACGCTGAGTAAATAACACCCTTATCTTAATGGCGATGTGACCCAGAATAAGACCTGACTGTGGTAAAATTAACACTTTAAGGCCACTGGCTGAATTAATTCACTGTGACTCAGAACCAAAACGGGACATTACAAAGAAGAATGAGGCCAGGAAAAAGAAAGCAAAAAATAATATATATATATATATCATCAAATTGAGCTTTAGAGAACTTAACATTGTGATTTGGCTGAAAATAATTTAAACAATAATCTGCCAAATCGATTTTAAAAAATCAAATAGAAAATATTTTAAATTGTAAATATTTCACAATATTACTGTTTTTACTGTATTTTTAAAACAAAAATAAATGCAGCATTGGTGAGCATAAGACACTTCTTTCAAAAACATTTAAAAATCGTAATTATTCCAAACTTTTGGTCACCAGTGTATGTACATTTCCCAGTGTGCCACCATATTATATGCTTACAAGTCCAACGTCAGGTGGTGTTTAAATGTAGGAGGTGTGAAAATCTGATTTTCTGAGTTGGATGGAAGAGTCAAACCCCCAACTCTGGTTTGAGCGGTGGACTAGCAAATGAGACTTCCTGATCCCACACCATCCTCTTCTTCCAATTTTCTCTCCTTAAGCAATGAATGAAATATGGCAAAAAGGCCAAAAATAAATAAAAGAGCTGTCAGCTCTGCTAGTTATAGAGCATGTGCTTGTTTCAGGCGACTCGTGAATTACTGACCATTTAGCAGACGTTTTTTTTAAACGGGGTGACTTATAGCTTGATAATTGCAGGTACAGTCCCGCTGGAAAGACCCAGGGTTAAGTGCTTTGCTCAAAGGTACAATGGTGATAGAGCAGGACTGCGATATCACTAAAACTCAGTTCTGCTGGATTCAATTGGTTTTAACAACATATCACCTAAACCATTCAGATATCATTTTAGTAAATCATCTGAAACTCTTAAAACAAGAAAAGTTCACCTGACTACGGCCCATTTTACAGACTATTCTAAAATAGTTCCGCTCCTAGTTCCATTTAAATTATTAGAAAAATTATTTTTTTTTGTTCATAAACACCTCCCAGACATAAATGAGGCAATAACCTTACGTGTTATTTTTTTTAAATTCCAAAATTTGTGCTATTGCCTTGCCTGTAGCGTTTGAAGTCTTTCTTTGAGAATATCTATGCGACAGTATTTTTTCGAACCCAGCTGACAGTACAAAAGTCAAAGTAACCTCTTTCAGCAAAACTGTCAGTGTAATAGTATCCACATTAAAAAGCTTTATGTCCTCAGGAAATGCTGCTGGCTTTCCTTAAATCTATAATCAGCACAGCAATCTTTTCAAAACCATTTTGGCTGGGAGCTTTATTAAGAACTTCAACCTATAGGGTTTGTAAATGTGGGTGACCCTAGTGGCCAATATTGTTACCACAAGTTACAATATATATATATATATATATGTGTGAGTATCTGTTTATTTTGTAATTTATTGTACTATTAACTGAAAATAATTTTTTCACTTATTTATATATATATATATAATTATAATTATTATTATAAAAACATTTTGCATGTGATTTGCCATTTGCAACACACTAGGACTTTTCACACGTGAAATAGTTAACTCTGGGTCATTCTAAACCCCATGTAAACAAAATCCTGGGTTATCTTGTTTCATATTTCACACTGCTCATAATTTACCTGGGGTTAGTAATTAATTCTAGGTATTTATAAGCTATTGGTTTCACTGTAAATTCCTAAACCCTGGGTTAACATTTTTATTTGCATATTTGCTGTCTCATTGTCATTGATTGGCCCAACGCAGCATGTGACCTTTTTATATAAAGGCTCTTACATTTCACATCCTCATATTATATATTGCTGTCTGTATTATCAAGTTTTTCCCGAATTGATGTTTGGTAAGGTTAGATTGAAACAGTTTCCAATTGCCATGTTTTCTTTCACCATTTGACTTTTTTTCCCCCTTAAATGCTGAAAATATTGTTTACACAACACACAGTGTTTCCATGATGGTCCAAAGCACGTGAATATGATGCACATGATTGGTAGTCTGTTACTAAGCATTAAACTGTAACATTCCATTACAGCATAGTTTTTCTAACACTGTGCACATGTAGCACTGCAAAATTACAACAGTGCCTGCCACCTTTTTCAATGCCGTTGGTTTCAGAAGTATTTTTTTCCATTTATTTCATAAATTAAATTAAAAACAAAATATAAATGTTTAAAAATGTAAAATGTTTATCTACGTTTATTTACTTTGTAATATATATATATATATATACATACACAGAGCTGGGTAGTAACTGATTGCATGTAATCTCGATTACGTAATCAGATTCCAAAAATTAAGTACTTGTAATTAGATTAAATTACATACTTGGAATCAGACTGCAGTTACTTTTTTATTGATTACTTGATTGCATATTTTTAACACTATAATTATATTGTATTAACACAATAATAAATAACACAATTATTAACACACAAATGATTAATAATTAATTGATTCTCCCTAATTCTATTTTTCATATTTTAAATTTTCCTTTCTAAAATATCTTACCACTTATATACATGCAGAAAGTATTCCAGTTTTGTGGACATTCACACACACAAAAAAGTCACTAGTCAGGTGGCTATAATTCAACTACTGATGCATACATACAGTTTTATTTGAATTATCACTCAGTAGGTTATTTAACCCTGTATTATGTTGTCTTTGGAAGGTTTTTGTTTTCAAACACATTAAAATGCACAAATTCACGTTATTTCTTTTTTTACATGTAATGAGGTACAAAGGGATTCCCAAACTTTTTTTTGTCAGCCAAACTTCTTTCACCTAATATATTTATTCAAAGTGTCCCTGAGATTTTAAAATAACTATTTTAATAATTAAGTATCAAATTTGCATGTGTATACATATATATTCAAATAATTTGAGAGCGTAGGGAGGCCTACCTAATTTGTAATTTGCTTAGGAGCAGGCGGAGCTAAAGAGTGCTTTTGGTGCATTTTGCTTGTTTCGACTCTCTGATTGATGGAATTTTTTGTATATCAAATGTCAATAATGTAGTTTAGAACAATGATAACCCAGGGTTAAGCACAGTGTGAAAAGCCCTGCTGACAATGTTGCAGTACTCCTGGTATCTTTACATTGAAGAAATTATGCTTGCTGCTTCGTCTTGTCATACTTGGTTAGGACATGGTATAAAACTCTTAAATTCCTGCTTATTCTGCTGCCTACACAAGTCTATAACTTGCTCACAGTGAAATTATGTGGATTTTATTTGACAGTAATTGAAGGAGTTTTATTTATCTCTCCCTACTGTATGTGTATTCATAAGCATATCTGCACGTATTGACATCCATTAAGATAGAATTGAGCTACTCTGTAACAACTGTAATCCAGAAAAGTAACACTGAAGATGTTGAGTGGGAGGGAGGATGGGATGACTTACTTAAAAAAATAAAAAAATAAATAAAAAAAGACAGAGAAGCTCTCTTCCAAAACGTAGTGAGCCACCTATACCTAGTAAAACAATAGAGAGGCTGTTCCAAACAGTAAGCACCTAAATTAGACTACCATTTATGAAATCTTGTTTAGACTGTAATCTACAGCAGAACTGTATGTATAACAGAATGTACAGCCATCCCACAATGCATTGTGACAAGCTCAGAACAGACATTCAATCCAAGATGATAAATGTAGGTATATATTTCATTTAGTACTGTAGTGTTTAGAACAAAGTTCATTTTCCTGTATTTTCATTCTCTCTCTTCAGAATACAGATTCTTCTGTCACTTCTTGAATGCAGAAAAACTGTGTGTTTATTATGCAGCCCTTGCATATATTTTCTGACATTTAAAATGCAGGATGGTCTGCAAATACAGTTGTCATGCTTGTCACCCACACTGAGAGTAACATGCATGGCAAGCTTTAATAACCAAAATACACATAAAAAAACATTGTTTTTATAGGCCACTTTTCTACTACTGTATAGTAAACTGAGACCACTATCCTTATTTGACTTATTT
The DNA here is from genome assembly GCF_001515645.1 of Sinocyclocheilus grahami. Lineage (NCBI taxonomy): Eukaryota > Metazoa > Chordata > Actinopteri > Cypriniformes > Cyprinidae > Sinocyclocheilus > Sinocyclocheilus grahami. The sequence goes on from NW_015505786.1 coordinate 128,368, forward strand.
CACATTTATTGAAACAACTTTAATGACCTTGAACAAATGTTTTTTTTTCTCCCACTATCACTCAAAATAATATTTTGCTCACCAAAGCCATACTTATTTAATAAAACATACAGTAAAACAGTAATATCTTTAAGTATTATTGCCTTTAAATATATTAAAAAGTTAGCTATTTTAATATATTTAAAAATATAATTTGTTCTGTAATTCAAGTGATGAAACTATGGAGTCCATTTTCACAGGTTTAACATTAAATTATCAGTTCTGAAAATATGTTAATTTGTCTGCTGTGCAAACAGTGTGTGCGTGTTCGTTTTTCATGCGGGTGTGTTTTGCATTTGCTTTTACCTCAGACTGTCAGACTACTTGACGATGTTAATTTTCTCAGCCAGCACCTGTGTTTGGCAGCCTGTGCAGACAGCGCTAACACAGCCTGACGATCATGCACCTCGTCATAATCATACACCCTGTTTATTAAATAGGAAGTGTCCAACAGAACAGGCATAACCAGATGGCGCCTGTTGGTCGATGGTGGATTCAGCATGAAATAACCATAAAATAACCTTCATGGTGATAATGAGAGAGTTAAGACACTGAACACCCATGCAGTGATTGATTTTATCTTTTATTTCATTATTTGTTTATTCATTGAAGGTTCCAACCCGCATCCTGAAAGTATTTTCTAAGACTGTCGTACTCGCATAGACACACACACACACACACACACACACATTCACACAAACAGACAGACAGAAATAAAAATTACTTCCAATAAAATGGAAAGGTCACGCTAAACACACCCACACACACACACGCAAACACGCACACGCCTCATACAATATGAATTTCCATTTGTTTAGCTCACTAGCTCTCTCTTCCTCTTCTCTGGGATCCAGGTGTTACTTTATTATTAATGAAGAGTTTAATGTCTCCTTCAATTCTTCTTTATTTCCTTCCTCCTTCCCCTGAAATTAAAGAGTATCAGTTTTGCTTACCACTTCTGAAATTCCCCCATAATGCTCAGCAACTCTTGTCTTTTGGGGTTTTTCTTGCATCTGTATTGGCTTTTGTAAAGCTGCCCACCCTCTCTATGCTTCCTTTCACATGCGTCTTTCCTCTCTAGCGAGCGATATTGCTTTTCTAATCTTGCTGACGAACAATATTTCTGGATTCTTTTTATTTTTTCCTCCTGTGCAGAGAGAGGTGTGGTGCTGTTTTGAATGCAGCGGGTGCTGTGTATGTCTGTGGGTGCCTGTGTTTTGCTGTTTTAGAGGTCAGAGGAGACGCACTCTCTCTGTATAATGAAGAAGAGGTGGTTGCTGGGTCACTGCTAACTGTAGGCAATGTTTTGTGAGCGACCTGCCCCGTCTCACCCTCCTTCTGGAGCGAGCATCTAGTACCCTGATCGTTCACACTCCTGCACAGGTGCCTTCAGTCATTCGCTTATACTATATAGATTGGTGTTTAAGCTCTTATAAAAAATGTACTGTGGTGGTACCACGGTAATGTGATGTGATGTATCAGGAATTCATAGTACTGGAATTCATATATCAATTTGTATTTATAGTCAATGATGCTTCTAAGAATATCATGTTAGTTCCATGGCACCTGTCTAAAAAACGTAGTTGCACCGTGGTGCAGTTTGGTACTTTTTGAAAGTAGTTTAAACTTAAACTTCAAAAAATACTATTTTTGTACCGTGATACATGCCCAAAAATCATGGTAATACCATGGCACTTTGATATACTGTACACTACCGTTCAAATGCTCTTGGTTAGTAGATTCATAATATTATTAATTATATAATTTTTTAATACATTGGTACTTTATTCAGCAAGAATGCATTAAATTGATGGGACAGTAAAGACATTTAAATTGTTACAAAAAAATATATTCAAATCAATGCTGTCCTTTTGAACTTTGTGTTTATCAAAGAATCATGAAAAAAGTATCATGAATTCCACAAATCAGTTCATCACTGAATCTGTTTTCAACATTGATGATGATGATAATAATAATAGTAATAATAATAAATGTTTCTTGAGCACCAAAATTAAAATATTAGAATTATTTCTAAAGGATCATGTGACACTGAAGACTGGATTAATGATACTGAAAATAAAAATTAAAACTAAAAATATAATAAAAAATATATTTTAAAATTATAACAATATTACAGAGATAATCACAATATAACTATTTTTGCTGTATCTGTGATTAAATGAATGAAGCCTTGGTGATAATAAGATACTTTTTTCAAAAACATTAAAATCTTACCGACCCCAAACCTTTGAACAGTAGTGTATACCATGACTGATTATTAGAGATGCTCCGATCAGGATTTTTGCAGCTGATGCGGAGTACTGATTTCTTGTCATGGTGATCGGCCGATACCGATGCCGATTCTGATGCTTCAAGCTTTATATAGACGGTTTCATCGGGTGCATGCGCCATGCCCGAAGTTGACTTCCGGTCTGTGTTTTTTTATCAGTCTGGCTATGGCGCAGGCTACAAATGCAGTTAAAGTTAAGGTGATGAGTAGACTGAAGTTGGGCTCAGGTGGCCGTGCTGTGGGATGTGTTTCCCATACATTTATTTATTTGTGGCGCTTGCCACAATATGAAAACTGATGGATTTTCCAAAAGGCTTCGCTGAATAAACATGAGCACGTACTGCACGTTTAAAAATCAAAACGAGGTGCGGGTGACTATCTTTAGAAAAATTTCGATGTCATTTTCATTTCATCTTGCATGTTATATGCCTGATAAAGCAGCGTTTGTGAGCTCAGCGCTGCTTTGTGTACAGCTGTTACCGGGGAAACCTCTGTTTCTCCCGCTTTAAAGAACCTGCTGCTGGCAGATAATTAATTTGCATTTTCAGTAAGTCCATCTGATTTCGGCAGCAAACTTATTTTGCTTTTCCTATATCCACAGGTATAATCCACGGGTCGGGTAATAAAAAATGCATTCTGATTATTTGCGGGTGGTCGCGGGTGGATAAAATAAATCATAAATGATGCAAATATTGACTACATTTTTTTCATGAGGCAGACGTTTGCCCGATCGGGAAGTTGCAGTGACAGAAACGGTGACATTCCAGATAAAGTTGGAAAGGAGTAAAGCCTGTATTAATGCTATTGAGTAGGCTAATATGGCCAAATAAGTTATTTTGTTTTATAAATAAATGTTCATTTAAGAGCAGCCCACGATCAGCGTATTATGTTACCGTTATCCCTTACGGCTCCGACGAGGTTTTTTTCCGTCCTCCACGCTGTGACACCTCACAAAAGACTATTTTTATCCAAGCAGCGTGGAGAGCTGCTTCAGAAACGTGCTGAGGCTGACTGATAAACACAAGCACTGACTAGAGCGGCTGCGCGATCAGCTCCGGTTCCCGTGGCCAAGTTAGTGAGTACCGATCGAGTCATAAAATGTGATTATCGGCCGATACCGATCTCCGGCCGATCGATCGGAGCATCCCTACTGATTATCATACTCATGATACCATAATATGTACATGGAAGTTCTAGGTATTTAATACAATAGAATGGTAAAAAAAGACAAAAAGACAACAGCAGAACTGTTGTGAAATCCAAGGTAATACTATGGTACCATAAACAAAATAAAAAATTAAATAAATAAATAAATAAATACCAAATAAATACCATGGGACATTTCAGTACCATAGTACTATCTGACAATAGGGCTCTCCGAGGGTATCACCACAGTACTTTTTTGTTATGAATAATAAATATCAAAGTGTCATGGTATAGACCAGGGGTGGGGAACGTCGGTCCTGGCGAGCCGCAGCCCTGCAGAGTTTTGCTTCAACCCTAATCAAACACACCTGAACAAGCTAATCAAGGTCTGAACGGTTATTAGGAAGCTACAGGCAGGTGAGTTTTAATTAGGGTTAGAGCTGAACTCTGCAGGGCTGCGGCTCTCCAGGACCGGAGTTCGCCACTGCTGGTATAGACCATCACTGTATCATAGTAATGCAACAGGTCCTTTTTTTTTTTTGTAAGGGTAAACTAATCATGGAGTTTAGCTCCAGCTTGCCTCAACACACCTGCTTGGAAGTCTCTAGTATGCCTAGTAAGACCTTGATTAGCTTCAGGTGTGTTTGATTAGGGTTGGAGCTAAACTCTGCAGGACACCGGCCCTCCAGGACCGAGTTTGGGCACCCCTGCTATAGAGTATATGAGAGTATACCCAGCGGTGGCGAACGTCAGTCCTGGAGAGCCGCAGCCCTGCAGAGTTTTGCTTCAACCCTAATCAAACACACCTGAACAAGCTAATTAA
>NW_015505786.1:133884-140069 GCF_001515645.1 Sinocyclocheilus grahami
GATTTCTTGTCATGGTGATCGGCCGATACCGATGCCGATTCTGATGCTTCAAGCTTTATATAGACGGTTTCATCGGGTGCATGCGCCATGCCCGAAGTTGACTTCCGGTCTGTGTTTTTTTATCAGTCTGGCTATGGCGCAGGCTACAAATGCAGTTAAAGTTAAGGTGATGAGTAGACTGAAGTTGGGCTCAGGTGGCCGTGCTGTGGGATGTGTTTCCCATACATTTATTTATTTGTGGCGCTTGCCACAATATGAAAACTGATGGATTTTCCAAAAGGCTTCGCTGAATAAACATGAGCACGTACTGCACGTTTAAAAATCAAAACGAGGTGCGGGTGACTATCTTTAGAAAAATTTCGATGTCATTTTCATTTCATCTTGCATGTTATATGCCTGATAAAGCAGCGTTTGTGAGCTCAGCGCTGCTTTGTGTACAGCTGTTACCGGGGAAACCTCTGTTTCTCCCGCTTTAAAGAACCTGCTGCTGGCAGATAATTAATTTGCATTTTCAGTAAGTCCATCTGATTTCGGCAGCAAACTTATTTTGCTTTTCCTATATCCACAGGTATAATCCACGGGTCGGGTAATAAAAAATGCATTCTGATTATTTGCGGGTGGTCGCGGGTGGATAAAATAAATCATAAATGATGCAAATATTGACTACATTTTTTTCATGAGGCAGACGTTTGCCCGATCGGGAAGTTGCAGTGACAGAAACGGTGACATTCCAGATAAAGTTGGAAAGGAGTAAAGCCTGTATTAATGCTATTGAGTAGGCTAATATGGCCAAATAAGTTATTTTGTTTTATAAATAAATGTTCATTTAAGAGCAGCCCACGATCAGCGTATTATGTTACCGTTATCCCTTACGGCTCCGACGAGGTTTTTTTCCGTCCTCCACGCTGTGACACCTCACAAAAGACTATTTTTATCCAAGCAGCGTGGAGAGCTGCTTCAGAAACGTGCTGAGGCTGACTGATAAACACAAGCACTGACTAGAGCGGCTGCGCGATCAGCTCCGGTTCCCGTGGCCAAGTTAGTGAGTACCGATCGAGTCATAAAATGTGATTATCGGCCGATACCGATCTCCGGCCGATCGATCGGAGCATCCCTACTGATTATCATACTCATGATACCATAATATGTACATGGAAGTTCTAGGTATTTAATACAATAGAATGGTAAAAAAAGACAATAAAAAGACAGCAGAACTGTTGTGAAATCCAAGGTAATACTATGGTACCATAAACAAAATAAAAAATTAAATAAATAAACTTTACTGTACCAAATAAATACCATGGGACATTTCAGTACCATAGTACTATCTGACAATAGGGCTCTCCGAGGGTATCACCACAGTACTTTTTTGTTATGAATAATAAATATCAAAGTGTCATGGTATAGACCAGGGGTGGGGAACGTCGGTCCTGGCGAGCCGCAGCCCTGCAGAGTTTTGCTTCAACCCTAATCAAACACACCTGAACAAGCTAATCAAGGTCTGAACGGTTATTAGGAAGCTACAGGCAGGTGAGTTTTAATTAGGGTTAGAGCTGAACTCTGCAGGGCTGCGGCTCTCCAGGACCGGAGTTCGCCACTGCTGGTATAGACCATCACTGTATCATAGTAATGCAACAGGTCCTTTTTTTTTTTTGTAAGGGTAAACTAATCATGGAGTTTAGCTCCAGCTTGCCTCAACACACCTGCTTGGAAGTCTCTAGTATGCCTAGTAAGACCTTGATTAGCTTCAGGTGTGTTTGATTAGGGTTGGAGCTAAACTCTGCAGGACACCGGCCCTCCAGGACCGAGTTTGGGCACCCCTGCTATAGAGTATATGAGAGTATACCCAGCGGTGGCGAACGTCAGTCCTGGAGAGCCGCAGCCCTGCAGAGTTCAGCTCTAACCCTAATTAAAACTCACCTGCCTGTAGCTTCCTAATAACCGTTCAGACCTTGATTAGCTTGTTCAGGTGTGTTTGATTAGGGTTGGAGCTAAACTCTGCAGGACACCGGCCCTCCAGGACCGAGTTTGGGCACCCCTGCTATAGAGTATATGAGAGTATACCCAGCGGTGGCGAACGTCAGTCCTGGAGAGCCGCAGCCCTGCAGAGTTTTGCTTCAACCCTAATCAAACACACCTGAACAAGCTAATTAAGGTCTGAAGGGTTACTAGAAAGCTACAGGCAGGTGAGTTTTAATTAGGGTTGGAGCTGTACTCTACAGGGCTGCGGCTCTCCAGGACCGGAGTTCGCCACCGCTGGTATACCCTTTCAAAAAGTACTGTAGAGGTACCATGGTGTACCAATGGCTTCAGACGGTATATTTTTGTAAGGATATCACCATTGTGGACACTCAGGTAATTATATGGAGTACCATGTAAATACCATGGTATAAAAATGACATGGTACTACTATTAGTATTTGTACAATATTGCTCTCTTTTAATGTGGGTGTGTGAAGTATCATCCATAGTGAATCCAAGGTCTCTCTGGGCCTGACCCTGGCTCACACACACATACTCTCATTCTCTTGATATACAGAGAGATGAATTAAATGTCAGTTCCCTGAAGTGAGAAAATGGAACTTGATTGGCTTTGACGGGAGTTAATTTCATTGGACCACACTCCAAAGCGACACATGTATACCTGACTAGATTTCTGCAATTGAACACTAATTTGTTCACCCATCCATTCGGAGATTGAGAGAGGTAGAGTTGAAGCATCTTTTTAGACCTTATGCATTAAAATCATTCAATAAGTTAAGCAAACTCCCCTCGTTTCATGTCTCAAGTACTGTCATTTTTTTTCTTCCTTAAACACATACAGGGTCATTCAGATCTCATAAACTATTATTTAAACGATCTTCGCAGCCATGTCAGATTTTAGTGTTTAAACATTTACCAGTGATTTGTTTTTATATTAAGTGTAGATGTAAAAAATAAAAAATGAAAAGTCTCTCTACAGCAACAGATCACCGTACAGAAAAGCACCCAGAGACCGGTCTAAAATTGATATCCGGTAACATTGTTCTGGTGCGTCTGAAATATTACGCTTCCGCAGCACTGCTGAGAGGGACATGCTAGTGTTGCTGTATGGATATCGATTTCTTTTTAAACGGTTTATCAAACTCCTAAGAGCCAAGGTCTCACATGTCCTCTTCCACCCGTCATTCTCCACTCATGGTACCTGTAGCGTTAATACACTTTTGCCAATTCTGTTTTTACAACCTTTAAATATCAAAGACTGACACAGCTTCCAGCCTGAATGCACTTTTAATATGCAACATATATTTTATTAGGACCATGAATACAGAACGGCCAAAAGGAATAACTGTTGGTTTGAATTATGAATGAGCTGGTTGGAGTATATAGGCGTTTCAAATAAGGTCAGAGATGTACAGTTGAAAAACACAGTTTGCTTGGATATAACAGCAACCTTGAGGCCTGTGTGTCCCGAGGGGCCATAACTTTGATGTTAGGACCTTACTTGTCTAACTGTATGTGTTGTTGGTTTCTTAGTAAATATTAGTAAGTATTAATGTTAAAAAGCATTGTGCTGTACAGGAGCTATGCATTTGATATATTTCCGCATTAGACACTCCCGTCTGGGTTGTATTTGCATGCATAGATAGAGAGGTTAACACTACACATCATGAGACTTTACTTTTACTGTTAGTCATGTAGCATTTACTTATTCACTAACTACCTATAAGGTGCTAATTAATTAGAAAATAATAAATAAAAAAGTAAAACAATGATGATAATAATAATAATAATAATAATAATAATAATTATTATTATTATTATTATTATTATTATTATTATTATTATTATTATTATTATTATTATTATTATTATTATTATTATTATCATCATTGTTTTACTTTTTTATTTATTATTTTCTAATTAATTAGCACCTTATAGGTAGTTAGTGAATAAGTAAATGCTACATGACTAACAGTAAAAGTAAAGTCTCATGATGTGCAGTGTTAACCTCTCTATCTATGCATGCAAATACAACCCAGACGGGAGTGTCTAATGCGGAAATATATCAAATGCATAGCTCCTGTACAGCACAATGCTTTTTAACATTAATACTTACTAATATTTACTAAGAAACCAACAACACATACAGTTAGCATGCATAGATAGAGAGGTTAACACTGCACATCATGAGACTTTACTTTTACTGTTAGTCATGTAGCATTTACTTATTCACTAACTACCTATAAGGTGCTAATTAATTAGAAAATAATAAATAAAAAAGTAAAACAATGATGATAATAATAATAATAATAATAATAATAATAATAATTATTATTATTATTATTATTACTGTTATTATTATTATTATTATGATCAAAATATAATTTTTAACATGTTCATTAATTCATTACATTATTATTATTATTATTATATGTTTCTATTGTTATTACTTTTATTAATGGCTTCCATTATTATTGTTATAGTTTAATATTTAACATTATTAATATATAGTTTAATTACAGTGTCTGCTGCATCTTCTACAAACTAAACTTATGAGATGGGGAATTGCACCTTTCAAATTTGCATTTGCAATTTGCATTGGAATTTGCATTCAGCACTTATTTTTGAGGCGTATATACAACATTGTCTGATTTGCATAATTCCTTCAGTGAATGGGGTGATAAAATTATCCATCTATCCTTCTATCTATCCATCCATCCATCTGTCATGAAGCCATCCATCTGATGATGGTTCTGTGTAATTCTAAATTTGGCTCCCACAGCTAATTTTGTTATCTGCTAAATTAAAAGTTCCCATGCTGATATCCTCAACTCATTGAGGGGGAGGAGAGGCCTCCTGTGGATTTCTGGGACTGCATATTTGCTTTTCCATTCAATTCTTGTCCACCATAACGATACATGTATACTTACACAAACACACTCTATTCATTCGCAAGTTCACATACACAGATGGCTGTTGAAAAAAAAAGACAGTGAGAATTGATTCGATTAATGAAGATATTGATATCTGCTAGCATGTTTACATACTGTGCTGTAAAAGAAAAACATTTGTCTCAATCTTAGTTGATCAATAAATGAATAATAAAGTTTCTGATGATTATCAATCTGTTTAAAATGACAGATAGATGGATGGTTGAATAGATTTTGGCTTCCAACGATTATGAAAACATAATGTAGCATTACATTCCTTTAAAGTGGTGCACTGTCAGCCTTCCTATGTAACATCCAAATTAGTCAAATCATGTAAGGTGACTATCATAATGCACAATCTCTTGCTGGATGTGCTCAGTATTAAAAAAAAAAAAAAAAGCATATTGAGCTGTGAAAGAGACACTGTTCACTAGGTGGCTTTCTGTGTGCGCGATTCGAGACGATGTGAAACACAGACTACTACAGTATAGGCTACTGTGGGCTTCGGGCATGCACTTAAATGGTCAACTGCACAAAAAAAAATTGTCAAAATGTTTGTTTTGGCGAATTTTCACCTAAACACAGTCAGTTGTGTATTAAGTGATCATAAACACTTGGCAAAGTAATCGAAAGCTTGTCAGTATATTAGATCTGTGCATTCTGTCTTAAAGTGACAGCAGCCTAATAAACCTGCTGTCATTTAAAGGGGTCATGACATGATAAAATTTGCCTTGACGGGTGTCCTCTGACAAAGTTTTGCTTAGGTTTCTCAGAAGTCTAGGACCAGCACTGGGTGGACGGATAGATAGATAGATAAATATAAAATGTACCCTGAACAGAAACAACGTCACTAGAATTGTTACCAGTAATTTTTCATTGCGTCAGAGGAACTTATTCGAAGATTTTGAACAGAAAGTAAGTTATAATTTGCACATATACATCATTGGAGTCAATCTCAATAGAACATGAGGGTTAAGCCATATTCACATGCACAGTTGTGTGCAGGGCCGTTTCTAGGCATAGGCGAGCTAGGCGGTCGTCTAGGGCGCCACCAGCTAAAGGTGTGCCAATGAGTGCACGTACTGGCACTTTTAGCAGGGTTGTGATAAAGAGTGGCACGGTCACCCTGAAATATGACTGCCGCCCCCACTGGATCCCCCAACATTATTGGGCTAGAGTAGGCTACTGTCAATCTGACGATGCCTGCATGCCACTGGATCAGAGTGATGTCAATTGCTGCCTGATTGTTGCATGCAAAGTTTGCATTTGGAGC
>NW_015505786.1:140227-140591 GCF_001515645.1 Sinocyclocheilus grahami
CATCCTTTATTAGACCGCTTTGTTGAGTTAAATGCATTCTTACGGAGGTGTCGAAATGCTGAATCAATTCATTCACTTCCAACAGCGCTTAATGGGAGCAGCGTCATAGAGGGCAGAGCGTCACGTTATTTTAAAGGGAATGTTAATGCGTTAACAAGTAGCAAATGATTAAGTAGCTGCATTGGTTACTTGTATGCCACTGATAAAGCTTTTATATGTAGTTTGGGGTAACAAAGGGGTTTTATAGGTTTGACTGAAATAATAATGCAATAACTGACACTTTAAATCAATGTTTCAAAAAAATTAACAAAAAACAGATAAAGACAAAAGTAGCCATTGATAATATCTAAACAATATGTAGTAG
>NW_015505786.1:141450-155612 GCF_001515645.1 Sinocyclocheilus grahami
CAATAAAGCTAAGTTCAAAGGCCAATTTAAAATATTGGTACAGTAAATAAAGTGCACAAAATCAGTATTTTGTTTAGGCAGTATTTGTGGCACTTTTGTGGCACATTTGTCAAAATATTTGTGGCAAATTTGTCCAAAAGGTGTGCGTTTTTTGCGCCAATGCATTGTTAAAGTATCAGCGTGTCATGTAATATTCCCATATAAACTTTAACATCCAATTAAAAAATATTTGTATAGTAAAATTCGCTAATTCACGAGATCAATACATCCTTTATTAGACCGCTTTGTTGAGTTAAATGCATTCTTACGGAGGTGTCGAAATGCTGAATCAATTCATTCACTTCCAACAGCGCTTAATGGGAGCAGCGTCATAGAGGGCAGAGCATCACGTTATTTAAACGTTAACAAGTAGCAAATGATTAAGTAGCTGCATTGGTTACTTGTATGCCACTGATAAAGCTTTTATATGTAGTTTGGGGTAACAAAGGGGTTTTATAGGTTTGACTGAAATAATAATGCAATAACTGACACTTTAAATCAATGTTTCAAAAAAATTAACAAAAAACAGATAAAGACAAAAGTAGCCATTGATAATATCTAAACAATATGTAGTAGCATAGTATATAGTATCCAAATCAAAATGTAATAAAATTAATTTATGTGTGATTAATGTGTAAATTATGTGCAATGTCTTAGCCACTAGGGACTAAGACATTAGTTACATAGGGCTATACAGTGGCAACACAATGATATTACAGATACTAAATTGTGCTTAACAGTCAATTTACAAATAATGCATTCAGATTTGTGGAACTCAATGCACTGAATCTCCACAAATTAGTGTCGTTACTATGACAACCAATTTGAAACGGCCCTGGTTGTGTGTGTATGTCCCTGAGTGCATGACCTTTAAAACAGTAGGGACACAGCGACTGCTGTGTTCAGAAATGCATACACACTGCTGATTTCACGCCTCCCTGCATCCCACCAGTGCAAAAAAAAAAAAAACCTCTCGTGTGTGCACGGGTTTTAGGGTGTAGATGAGGGTTTAGAAAGAGCGATATGTGAAGAAAAAAGGAATGGGATGGAATGAACAGGTGGAAGAAGAATGTGAAGTTACAGTACACACAGAAGAAAGAAGGAAATAAATAGGGTATGAGATGAGGAGTAGGACATGTAGAGACACTGAGAGGTAGTGTAATTATTCTCTCTCTCTCTCTCTGTGTGTGTGTGTGTGTGTGTGAATAATTAACTGTGGGCCCATGTGGAAGTAGTTGAGGGGTGTTTGCGTTTGGCTAACGTTGCTTTTCCCCCACTGCTACTGTCACACTGCCAGGGTAATTTCACACTGCTTACCCCTCTCTCACTCTCTCTGTTACTTTCTATGTCCTTCATAAACAGTGTTCTGCAGTCTACCTGCTGAGAGCGCTCACATCTCCTTTATGTCTTTTGCTCTTTTTTTCACTTGACTTTGCCTATCAAATTCAGAGTTCAAAGCTGATCTGCACTCCTTATTCTACTCATAGTTGCATCAGTCAGAGTGTGAATTATTGTTTTGTGGAAGATACATATGTATTGATATCTGATTTCTTTATATGAAGAGAGATCGGTAGAAAGAGAGAAAGAGAGAAAGAGAGAGAGACGAGAGAGAGCAGTAGCGAATGTATATGTCAGACATTAGAGGAAACAATGAATGTCCTTTCCCCAGTGCTGTTTTGTTAAAAAAATTATTGCATTTCAATCAAATTGTACATCACTTTTTCATTATAACTCTCACCTTTGAACTGTACCTGTTTTTTTTTTTGTCTTCTTTGGTTTACCTTAACATTACTTTATTATTATTTGTTTTTCCTAAATTAATGAACAGAGTTTTGTTTACAATCATGTATGCTGAAATGAGATGAAGACTAGTCATTCCCAGTCATAAAATATATTTTACTTTACATGGAGCTGGTTGGCTCATGGAGGCCGCCATTTTTATATCACATGACCACCTGGTTACCACTGGCTTTTTCTTAGTAACCCCCTCTGTTATTTTGATGCATTTTAATTGTGGAATAAATGGATGATGTTTGACTGTGAGTAGAACATTGACTTCAGTAAATGAAAACTATTTATTTTGAATTATGTTGCATCCATGCCACTAGGTGTCAGTATAAGTCCAAGATGACTGGCATTTCACAGTCACAAATGAGTGCATATTCAACTTTGGCCTGTTCTGAAAGATGCATCAGGTGTATCCTTTGAGTCCTTCAATCACCCACAATCCTTTGCACACATTGAAGTTCATGAAAAAGAATTAGCTAAAAATTAAGTGACACTGAGCTCATCCAATTTAATTATGTAATGCAAGATGGAGAGAAAAAAAAAAGATTTTGGAGATGAAGGCATTATATTTTCTTTCTTTTTGTTGTAAATCATGAATGCCCGATCAGGTTCCTGGAGATCTATCTTCCTGCAAAATTCAACTCCAACCCTGATCAAACACACCTGAATCAGCTAATTAAGATCTTCAGGAGCATTTGACAATTACAGATAGGTGTGTTTGATCAGAGTTGGAGCTGAACTCTGGAGGTAGGTAGATCTCCAGGACGGAGTGTGAACCAACTCCAAGGTAAGGCTAAAAGTAGCCTGACGTTTGTGTAATCTATTAACTATGCACGTCGTAAATCCATATTTTTAGGCAAGTGCTAGATATGGCTGCCATGTCATGAAAAAATATTTTTATACTAGCGTGAGTTTAAGCACTCTAAGAAAAAAAAAGAACTTCCGTTATAATCGGTGAAGCTGTCTGTGAAATGAATCTCTTACATTGTACATACATCTGTATGTTGTTGTTTATGATGAGAAAATTCGCAAAAGTGCAGAATTCAGTCAACAAATCTGAATGCTCCTGATTAGTCACTGCTTTCATAAGCTCAACAGAATCGTGATTGTTATAATGCACAATGCTATCACTCGTAAAAAGAAGTCTGATGCAACATGAGCAGATCTAAATTTAATGCCCCAATTGACATTTCTCATTTAATTTCCTTTTTACTTTATTTATGAACAGCCATCATTGATTTAGTTTACTTGTGCAGGGGCATTTTTACCCCAAGCCCCAGTAAATTTTTGACCTGTGGCCAAGGGAAGACTAAGACTTGTCCAGCTTAACACATGTTCCGCCTATGCTCCAGGAACAGGATTAGGCACCCCTGGTGTAAATGAAACACAATCCAAAACTGTGCATATGTAAACCACTGGTAGGCCACAGATGGTTGTCAATACATGTATTCCATTAATAGAAGATTTAGTAAATTTAGAAGGTTTTTAATATAACGTATTTTTCAAATTATGATTTTAATAGTATTTCATGCCGTGAGGGGCGAAAACCTTTATGATATCATTCTGGCCAATGAACCAGTTTGTAACCAAAAGTGTACTACTGTTAATCTAGCACTCTTTTTAACAGAATCCAGAAAAAAAGTACCTTTTTTCAGGTACGGGTTGAGTGTCTTGCTTTTTCTCCAGCATGATTTGTGCAGCAATAGTAGCTACCCACTGCATATTTATTTATTTACATTTTTTTTCTCTGTTTTATGACAGGTGGAAGCTAGCGTTAAGGCACAATAACACAAATTACTATTTTTGAGTGCCAACCAGATAGTTACTGGTGCTAGATTATTTACGATATTATAAAATGTGTAGTATTAGCGTGACATTTATATTTAATTTTTTTACATATCACATTTATCATTAATTCTGGTATATTACGACACCCTACAGTATAGTTATCATTAGGTATAATTTTTACAGAAAAATTGTTAGTACTGTCCTATACAAACTAGTCACAGTAGACATTATTCTCCTACACAAACACATTCAGTTCCAAATGTGAGAAAACTACGTTAAGCCATCATTTGTCATGTCAAGGAAATCTTAAGACCTCTGTGTATGTGTGTGTGTCTGTTTATCGTGTGTAAAGCACACAGTGTGATTTTTTTTTTTGTCACGATTTTGCCATCTGAGACAGATTTCAGGAATTGCAAAAGATTTCTCTCATCATTGGGCAAAATCGGCAGCCTTGGATTGCTTGTGTGACAAGCTCACTTATGGAGGATTAATTGCCTGGTGGTGTCGGATGTTTTCAGGCACAGTCCTGCAGTGTGACTGTGGCTATGATGGCCGTCTAATGAAGAACCAACTGGAGCACAACAATGCAGCAATGAGAATGAAGTCTGTTACCTTTTTTTTTTCTCTTCTTTTTCAAAACATTGCCAATATTGACACAAATGCTTCTTTGGGTTACTGAGTTGCAGTTTTACTTTTGTTGGACTGATGACCAAAAAAAATGCACAATCAACGTTGTCAGTCATTTGCTAATATGTATATCATATAGTCTGAAATAACAGCCAGTTGCTTGGCTGTGCTTTGTTCTTTACCCAAGTGGTCATACAGTAAAATCTGACAAAGCAATTGCAAAGAACTGGAAAAAAAAATCATTGAGTGAGAGAGAGACCAAAATAGAGCATGAAAAATTACTATACAGTATTATGTCTATGGCACGAATGCGATGGTTTGCCTGCTGGCTCCACACCCCATTAGGAGTCCACAGCTGATTGATGCAATGCTAATTGGTGTCAGATCAATGGCATGCAGCTCTAGAGTAGTTCAGAGCTCAACCCTCCTTCCCCACTGCTCTTCCCCAGCCATGTCCACCCATTCTGGGCCACGTGTGGCAGCCAGCCCCCTCCCAACCCTGGAGCCTGACACTGCCTAGCAAGTCAGTTCCATTCAGGACACAATGCAGAATGAATACAGACAGAGCACTGGAGAATTGGCCTGCACGCTCTTCCTGTTGGTCGTCAACAGACTGTGATCCACTCTGTCTGTCTTTCTCTTTGTACTGTCCAAAATTTGTTATTTGGCCTTTTCTGCCTTCCATTCTTTGCTCTCAGCAGTCTTTTCATTCAGAGCTCCGCCCCTCCCTCTGTTTTTCTCCCGTCTCTTATCCCCCTGGTTGGAATGAGGCAATCGTGGTGTGCAGTGAGGGAATGCAGTTTGAATTATTCAGTCTTGGCATTTTGGAGCTCGGCTAGTTTTCCCTGGCCAACCTGTTTTGTGTGTTTGTTATTATTTGATGGTGCCTGACGCGATGATCCATTATTCATTCCTTTGGAAGGGCATGATGGGCCATTCATGACAACTCACCCACACAAAGATATTCTCCTCCTCTAATTGTCCCCAATATCCAACTAACTGCTACACACATCATCACACACCGAATTATCAACCCCAATCTATTGAGTTCTTGACAAGTTTCAGGCTACATTTGACCGTTTTTGAGAATTAATCCAGTTGACACAAATCATGAAATTAATTTTTCAGTTTGGTTGGACAAATAGCCCAATTAGTTTAATGTACTTTATATGTACTTTAAATAACAAACTGGTATTTTACAGCAAGAGCAATTTAGGCTTGATAAGAAGTGCTAGGCGACACCAGTCAGTTTAAATATTTTTTTGCTAAATACATTTGGAAAAGAAAGTACTACTGTATATGTGCAGATGTGAATATATTTAGCAGAGACTTCTGCTTGGTCTTAAAATTTACTTTTTATATAGCTAACTGCAAATATAATCCATTTACATTTTGGGGTTTATATATATATATATATATATATATATATATTCATTTGGCATATTATAATGGTTTCTAAGGGATCATGACACGTGTAATAATATTTCACAATATTACTGTTTTTAATGTTATTTTGATTAAATGCAACATTGAGCATAAGATACTTCTATGTTACTTCTATTATACTTTTGAATATATATATAATAATTTTAAAATAAATAAAATCATACAGTAAACATTTTTTTGTTTGTACTTTAGAACCCAATTTTGGTATTATAGAGTCTTCCTACACTCACATTTTAGTGTCTAACATTTGAATCCGAATCAGAATAAGCTTTCTTCACCAAATGTGTGCAAACACACAAGGGATTTATTTTTGGTACATACATACATACATACATGTATAATGACATTGAAAAAAACTGTTATGCATCTGGAACAGAAGGAACATTTACGTACAGATTTGTACATAAGCTGTATAAATATAAATATTTTTTTATGTATTTACATAATACTTGAGAGAGAGAGAGGCAATAATTAGTTAGAAATTACCACCTGTTTTCTGTAATTAATTTCTTGTGTTAGCTGTTTAAGCTAGAGATGGCATTGGGGATGTAGCATTTGGACCAATCAGACACACAACTTTTTGTTATATTTAACAAATAATATCTAACTCCCCCTCACCTAACCAATAAACTGTTTTTATGCCTAGATGTTCTCCTAGATGTGCACAGAGATCTGTAACGTCTGCCTGAGGGGAGAAGTGCAACTAGGTTATGGCCGTTGTGAGAGCAGTTTGTGATGATGTTACCTGCCCCTTTCGTCACTCTGGAGTTGTACAATGCCTGAAGGTTGGGCAGGTGCACACCAATTATCCTTTCAGCTGTCCTGACAGTCTATTGTAGTCCTCTTATCTGATTTGATTTCCCTGTGTGCATTTGGGTCTGATCTTAGAAACTGAGGTTTTAGGCAAATACACTCTCTTTGCTAATGTCCTACAGTCAACATAGAGCAGTATGACTTATTTTACTCCCTACTTTCAATGAATACAAATTACTCCTCTCAGCTTTGAGTAAAACCCAGAAGTATGTTTTGTATTAATTAAACACCTTCGATTAATTGTCATTTAAGTCACTTAATTTCCCCCACACTTTTTTTTTTTTTATAATTTGTTATCTAATTAAAATTCATGAGCCAAACTGAAAATATACATTTTTGAATGGCTTGATTTATGTCATTTATCCACACACATGTAGCTTCTCTCAAACACACCACAACAATGACCTGTATACTCAAGTAATAACCTAAATTATTCTCTTGATAACTTTTGAGGACAATGGGTACTAAATTGATCTTCATAAGCTCTTTAAATGACACCAATTAATGTGCCAGCCACAGTTATGAGTGCAATTTAGCTTGAATCTCCTGTTTTCAGTGACTTGCCAGTGTCTTTTGAGTAAGACACGACAGGTACAAATCTAATTAAAGCCCACAATCCCTTCTGCTGTACTCTTTCGCTTTTTCACCCAATCATCAGCCTGGGGAAGTGAAGGAGAAATAGATCTGTGTTGACATAAATAGATGAGTCTAATAATCAAGAATCATATTTGCTATTTTCTGTAAGTTGTAAAATAACATTGATATTGAATTTTTTGTTCTATTTTAGATGCTAATCCCTTTAAAATTGCTTGCTGTCAAAGACTGTCAGAACTTCAGAATTGCCGGCATTAGCCAATAGTTCTGTCTTGTCAGTGACATCTGTTGTAAAGTGCTCAGTGGCACTTTGTGATTGATGTCGCTGACATACTCGACAGGCTAGTTTAGTTCTTTCTCCCACGAGACATGCACAGCTAGCATGAAACGGCCATATTGTCACAGCTGTTAGCTTTAGCTTTGACAGCTTCTCACACTGACTAAAGACAGACAGGAATATTTTTCGTGCTGCACCCACTGAAAATATGTTGTGATTTTGTGGCCTATATTAGTGTCCAACATTTTACAGGGGTCATATGATGTTGCTAAAAATAACATTATTTGGTGTAATGAAATGTTTATGCGGTTTAAGGTTCAAAAAACATTATTTTCCACATACTGTATATTATTGTTTCTCCTCTATGCCCCGCCTTTCTAAAACGCGTCGATTTTTACAAAGCTCATCGGTCTGAAAAGCGAGGTGTGCTCTGATTGGCCAGCTATCCAATGCGTTGTGATTTCCGTCATACGCTTGAGGTATTCGGCCAATGTTACGCCCCTACCATACTGTGATGCCCTGTCCGGCCGGAGCGAGGAGACAAAAACATTAAAACTCATTATAAACGAGGCATTTGTTGCATCCAGTGGGGACGTAATTACGGATTATAATGAAATATACTGTATTTTACGCGTTGCATTGCGCCGCGTAAACCTAAAACCATGTCTGTATTTGTGATCGGAGAAATGACAAACAACAAGCGCTACTCTACACTGCTCAAAACTCGCGTTTGAATCGTCAGTGGCAAATTCTTTTATATATATATATATATATATATATATATATACAGTATATAAGTACTTTCAGTCTGTGAGTCAGAACAGCCGGCATTGTACTCTCCCAGGATCAGGAAACAGTCCTCCATAAAATGTGCTCCACACATCTGAATATTTGGAAGGCCAAACAAAGTATTTTCGCTTTCACAACGAAGCACAGCGTCACACACGGCGGCCTTGAGTGAGCGGAGGCCGGCAAATTTGACGAAGGAGCGGTCGGCGGGCTTGCGGCAACCACATGTGACAACCCCGGGCTGGACTCTGCTTCATCCATGGTGAAAGCCGATCCGGCGATCCACAGTGCGAAGTTGATGTATTTCCTCAGCGACCAGCACGGATCAGCTCTAGGCATGACAAAACGGATATCGTCCTCTTTTGGAAGGCCAAACAAAGTAGTTTCGCTTTCACAACGAAACACAGCGTCTTCACGGCATGACTGCAGCAACCATACTACAGCGAGAATAAAAGTTAGGCCTTATTTCTTTGCGTGAACATTTGGGCGGCGTTATGCAAATCTTCCCACATCGTGACGTAGACATGTGGGGGGGAATATACTGTATTTTACGCGTTGCATTGCGCCGCGTAAACCTAAAACCATGTCTGTATTTGTGATCGGAGAAATGACAAACAACAAGCGCTACTCTACACTGCTCAAAACTCGCGTTTGAATCGTCAGTGGCAAATTCTTTTATATATATATATATATATATATATATATATACAGTATATAAGTACTTTCAGTCTGTGAGTCAGAACAGCCGGCATTGTACTCTCCCAGGATCAGGAAACAGTCCTCCATAAAATGTGCTCCACACATCTGAATATTTGGAAGGCCAAACAAAGTATTTTCGCTTTCACAACGAAGCACAGCGTCACACACGGCGGCCTTGAGTGAGCGGAGGCCGGCAAATTTGACGAAGGAGCGGTCGGCGGGCTTGCGGCAACCACATGTGACAACCCCGGGCTGGACTCTGCTTCATCCATGGTGAAAGCCGATCCGGCGATCCACAGTGCGAAGTTGATGTATTTCCTCAGCGACCAGCACGGATCAGCTCTAGGCATGACAAAACGGATATCGTCCTCTTTTGGAAGGCCAAACAAAGTAGTTTCGCTTTCACAACGAAACACAGCGTCTTCACGGCATGACTGCAGCAACCATACTACAGCGAGAATAAAAGTTAGGCCTTATTTCTTTGCGTGAACATTTGGGCGGCGTTATGCAAATCTTCCCACATCGTGACGTAGACATGTGGGGGGGTGTTAGAACGAGCCCTTTTAGGTAGGTGTGGTTGACTTAAATTTTACAAAGAATATCTCTTTTGATTTGAGACTTTAGTCTTTGCAATGTTACAGATCTTCTTTATGCACCAAGAGCATGTAACACTTCAAAGAGAAAGGAAAAATTGAAATCGCATCATATGACCCCTTTAATTAATCTCTACCCTTCCTGAAAAAAAGTTATTTTTTATTACACATTTTGCAGAACTTCTACACCTGCTAACTTGGCGGTAAAAAAGCGAACTATTAGCTTTTTCACTAACAAAGTCTTTCTATCCTTTGTGCTCGGCCAGTTGGCAGTGCTGTCACTCCTCTCTACCCAGTAAACAGAGTCAGATTTGGGCAGCAGATGAGGGCTCTCTGCTGGCCAGATGGTTCTCACTTCCAGCCGTCTGAACACTAGTCTCCGCCAGACCTAGCCATATGAACCCTCCTAAATTAAATATGAGCTCTTTCTGGATACAGAGGATACTCATAACACACTGCTGTCTGAAAGCCAATGCTCGAGCGAAATACACACTCTGGAAAGGATAGCAGGAGTTTATTTGAGTTTGTGTGTGTGTTAAAGTCTGGTGAACATACCTGTGTATAAACACCTGTAGATAAACCCTATCATCGCCTCAGAGCACTGCGTTGGAGGTTGGCTTCCTCCATCTGCTCACAAAGAACTTCTGGCCGCTATGCCAGAGCTAATTTACCACCACTGCTTGTATTTGTATTGATCAACGCTAACATGCCAGGCTTTTGGATCATAATAACTATGTGTCTAACTGTCACACAGCATGTGTGATAGAGGTATCCAGCCATATATTTTCATTTAATTGCATGCAAGAAAGCCTTCTGGACTGCTTTCCTGCGATAATTAGAATTAGCTTTAAATTGCTTTGTATTTATTTGGCATGAATATATAAAGTTTATCTTTGAGTGCTCTGGAAACAATGTTCTCGGCTATAAATTTAATGTGAATAGAATAGATCAAATTAGTATATACACTGAAAAAAATAAACGCAACACTTTTGTTTTTCCCCCCATTTTTCATGAGCTGAACTCAAAGATCTAAGACTTTTTCTATGTACACAAAAGGTCTATTTCTCTCAAATATTGTTCACAAATCTGTGTTAGTGAGCACTTCTCCTTTGCCGAGATAATCCATCCATCTCACAGGTGTGGCATATCAAGATGCTGATTAGACAGCATGATTATTGCACAGGTGTGCCTTAGGCTGGGCACAATAAAAGGCCACTCTAAAATGTGCAGTTTTACTGTATTGAGGGGTCCGGGCGGTCTGAAAACCAGTCAGTATCTGGTGTGACTAGCTTTTGCCTCACGTAGTGCAACACATCTCCTTCGCATAGAGTTGATCAGGTTGTTGATTGTGGCCTGTGGAGTGTTGGTCCACTCCTCTTCAATGGCTGTGTGCCATACATGCTGTCTGCCATCTGCCCTGCACAGTGAAAACCGGGATTCATCCATGAAGAGAGCACCTCTCCAAAGTGCCAGACACCATCGAATGTGAGCATTTGCCCACTCCAAGTCGGTTACGACGACGAACTGCAGTCAGGTCGAGACCCCGATGAGGACGACGAGCATGAACCGCCACCATGGACCACTAGAACCACAACGTTGACATCAGCAAACCCGCTCACCCACACGATGCCATACATGCTGTCTGCCATCTGCCCTGCACAGTGAAAACCGGGATTCATCCATGAAGAGAGCCCCTCTCCAAAGTGCCAGACTCCATCGAATGTGAGCATTTGCCCACTCAAGTCGGTTACGACGACGAACTGCAGTCAGGTCGAGACCCCGATGAGGACGACGAGCATGCAGATGAGCTTCCCTGAGACGGTTTCTGACAGTTTGTGCAGAAATTCTTTGGTTATGCAAAACGATGGTTGCAGCAGCTGTCCGGGTGGCTGGTCTCAGACGATCTTGGAGGTGAAAATGCTGAATGTGGAGGTCTTGGACTGGTGTGGTTACATGTGGTCTGCGGTTGTGAGGCCGGTTGGATGTACTGCCAAATTCTCTGAAACTCCTTTGGAGACGGCTTATGGTAGAGAAATGAACATTCAATTCACGGGCAACAGCTCTGGTGGACATTCCTGCAGTCAGTATGCCAATTGCACGCTCCCTCAAAACTTGTGACATCTGTGGCATTGTGCTGTGTGATAAAACTGCCCATTTTAGAGTGGCCTTTTATTGTGGCCAGCCTAAGACACACCTGTGCAATAATCATGCTGTCCAATCAGCATCTTGATATGCCACACCTGTGAGGTGGATGGATTATCTCGGCAAAGGAGAAGTGCTCACTAACACAGATTTAGACAGATTTGTGAACAATATTTGAGAGAAATAGGCCTTTTGTGTACATAGAAAAAGTCTTAGATCTTTGAGTTCAGCTCATGAAAAATAGGGTTAGATGCTAAAAAGTGTTGCGTTTATAATTTTGTTCAGTGTGTGTGTGTGTGTGTGTATGTATGTGTATGTATGTGTATATATATATATATATATATATATATATATATATTACACTTCTATAATTTGTCCATTAATGTGTTCTTTGGGCAACATGTAACGAAAAATGTGTAATAATGAGTGTAATAACTTAGTAAAACATTATTTTAACATATCATAGTTCACAGAAATATTGATATACAATTTATTTCCCTATTCACTTATGTCTACCTAAAATGCCTGATAAGCATGACGTATGTCCTGGTGTCCACTACAGTGGACATGCATGAAACTGATGCATGTCTCACAACAGAAAGTCATATTCTGCTTTGAAACCCTACTAAAACTGTCTTGAGATGTCCTGAAATTAGTCAGCCTTAAATGATAATTTAAAAATATCATATTTCCATAAAAGTCATTCGGTCAATATCAGTCATTTTTACACACACACACACTTTTTCCCCCCATGTAATATAAGATGATAATACTGAATATGAAATCATTCTTGGCAGTGTTTCCCATTGAGAGCCCTTTCGAAACTTCAGAGACATGTTCAATTAATAGGGTCTTTTTCTCAGGAGAAGCAGGAGACTTAATTTAGTTGTCTCTTCAGTTAACTCTAAAATTTCCCTCCATTTAACCTCATTGCAGTCTACAAGAAGCTGAGACATTAAAGCAAGCTTATTTGTAGGTTTTTCTTTCCTAAGGGTTATTTTTGGTCTGTGCAGTCTAATGTCTGTTGGATCTGAAGTCACAAGGTGAAGTAAATAATAATACTTCTTTGTGCACTCTCCTGTTTGAGCAGATTGAGTCATCTGGTTCTCCCAATCTCTACAGGTTGCAGTGCCTGTGGCAGGCCCTATTCTCTGTGGCACAGCATCAGATATACTATGCGCTTGTTAGAGCCAGAGCACCTCTGAATCTGCTGTGTGTGTGTGAGTGTTATACCAGCAAGCCTCTGTTCTCAGGGCTGGCACTTGAATGTACAGTGTGACATTGTCTATTTGAAGCTGACAGATAACACATCACTCTCTCTCTCCCTTTCTCACTTTCATCATTTTGTTCCAGACAGACAGCCATTTCCAACATGTCTACAGTTGTCTTTTTCTCATTCTCCTCGTCTCTTTTTTTTTTTTTTTTTTTTAATTGAAGCCAGTGCTGTCTGGAGTGTCAGACAATATGTGGAGCTCCCAACGGCAGCGGGAAAAGCCCTGGATGTCCATGGCATCTGCCAACTGACACTCGGCCCACAGTGGAAATTCCTTATCCCTGCTCTGGTATCTGCATGTGTGTGTTTTAAGTCTAAGTGGAGCGACATTGGGGTGAGTAAATAATGCTAGAATTTATTTTTGTTTGGGTGAAATTAAAAATGTCAAAGTTTAGTGAGCTGCCTAGAAACTTTACCAGGGCATCGCATACAAGCTCCTGCCACAAATACTGTTCCAAAGTGTATCCTTTATGGAAAAGCCAATCCCAGGAAACACTGTAACAAGCTCTGTGAAAAAAAAATAAAATGATTCCCAATGATTTTTAAAATCAATATTGAAAAAGTATTCGGTATTTGTGTGTTATATAACTTGTAGTTCAAACAGATAATTGTTAGCAACACCGAGGTCATGGGTTTGATTCCCAGGGAATGCCTGAACAGATCAAATGTATACCTTAAATTAAATGTGAGTCATGTAGGTTGATGTTATCTGCCATCAGTTTTTGAGATCTGTGTCATTAGGCTGCCATCATGCTAACATCAAATTCAAAGTCATTTGTGAGTCAAGTTCCACTATAGACACTTGACATGAGGAGCGCTATTAGTGTAGGTGCAAGCTTGTTGCCTGTGAAGTGTGCCTGCACTGAAAGCTCTGCAGAATTCCACAGATTTGGAACTCAGGGAACATATTGGAAAGTTCTGCACTTCCCCTTCCCCTTGTGTGCTTATTAAATGTTTTGACTAATGTGATAATGCTTTCAGCTAATCAGAATGTAATTATTCTCCTTTCCATTTAACCGATTGTACCATGTTTAATCCACATAATTCCACAGTTTTTCCTTCTAAATAAAAAAAAAATGTGAGAAAAGTCCTGCTTATGAGATTTCATGAGGTTAGAATGCTGTCTTAGAAGGCAGCTGCCTATGGAGACAGCAAGCCAGCTCACTACATTTACATTTAGTAGATGCCTTTATCCAAAGCAACTTACAAATGAGGACAATACAAGCAGTCAAAACGAACAAAAGAGCAACAATATATGTGCAAATGACAAGTCTCGGTTAGCCTAACGCAGTAC
>NW_015505786.1:155629-173413 GCF_001515645.1 Sinocyclocheilus grahami
ATATATTTGAAAATGACAAGTCCGGGTTAGCCAAACGCAGAACACTTAGAAAAAAAAAAAAAAAAAAAAAACATAAAGAAACAAGTAAAATAGAAAGCTAGTGTTTTTTTTGTTGTTTTTAAAAAATATATATATATATATATAAAGTAGAATTAAAATAGAAAGTGCAAGAGTCAGAGGGTCAAATAAAGGTGGAACAGATGTGTTTTCAGATGTCGTTTCTTGAAGATGGTTAAGGACTGCTCGGATTGATTTGGGCAGGTCATTCCACCAGGAGGGAACAGTTAATGAAAAAGTCAGTGGGCACATAACTCTGAAGAAATGAATTTAGGTAACTCGGTGTAGAGCCAGTGGTGGTTTGTAGGCAAACATTAAAGCGAGCAGCTACTGGTAGCCAGTACAAATTGATGAACAGAGGTGTGACATGCATTCTTCTCGGCTTATTAAAGATTAATCTTGCAGCGGCATTTTGGATTAATTGTAGAGGTTTGATAGAAGTGGCTGGAAGACCTGCCAAGAGAGCATTGCAATAGTCCAGCCTGTGTGGCATGAAGTGGTCAGGGGTTTGAA
This sequence comes from Sinocyclocheilus grahami, assembly GCF_001515645.1. Classification (NCBI taxonomy): domain Eukaryota; kingdom Metazoa; phylum Chordata; class Actinopteri; order Cypriniformes; family Cyprinidae; genus Sinocyclocheilus; species Sinocyclocheilus grahami. The sequence continues at coordinate 156,200 of NW_015505786.1, forward strand.
AATGACCAATAAGAGAAATCCTATAGTCGACTACGCCACCCGGAATACACCGGGACATAACAGCCCTAAGCAAAGGGACACAGGTTCGTTGCCAAAGGCAGGGTGAGCATAATGATAGACAAATATAAACAAATCACTTCATTAACATACAATTAATAAACACCTACAACACTTCACATAAGGTCTCAATACATCACATGTCTTTACCAGTAACTTACAAAAACAATACAATAAGATAACAAAATAAAGAGGGAGGTGGCCAGCAAAGACCCTCAGATTTCTACCCCACACTCAATGCTCATGACACACACACACTCGTGAAATCAAATTTAAACAGCACTCCATGTGAACACGCAGTACAAGGTACCATGGCCAACCCCTCCCACCTAAATCCACGCACCAAACAATACAAATCAAAATATAACAGATGAACCCAGATTAATTCCAGACAGAACTATAAAAGAACAAAACAGAGTAGAGTGGAGTAGAGCAGAAGTACAGTCAGTTACTTGAGGTTCGTTAGGCTTCAATTAAGATCATTGGAACCCCCTGGACATGCAATCAAACCAAAAAAACAGTACAATGCTGCAATACACATGGTTGCTCACCACACAGGATTACAGCTACTTGCAGGCCCATATCTGAAAACTGGCCAAAAGCCAGCACACGACAGACAGGAGGATAACCCAACTGCTAGCACTCATTCAAAGTGCCACATGTCACAAAGGGGCAGTACCAAGGATGATGCATCTCAAGCAACCAAACACTTCCCCCTTTTTAAATGCACAACACAGGCACTAATTGGCTCATGAAACTTACCCAACTGACCAATCATGATAAAGTACAAACACTGATAGGTTCACCTGTTTGGGTAACCCCAGCCAATCATACAGGGTCTATACCTCACTCTGCTACACCTGGATAGAACAAGAGCTTGAACAAGGAGTTGTGTTGCATGTTCTGAAAGAAATGGCCTGATCTTCCTAATGTTGTATAAAGCAAATCTGCAGGACCGGGTAGTTTTAGCAATGTGGTCTGAAAAATTCAGCTTATCATCAATAACAACTCCAAGGTTTCTAGCTGTTTTTTTCACTAGGTTTTGGAACAGAGCTTGTGCGATCTCGTGTTGGCTGGCGAGCCGGAATATGCTGTAATACTGACAGGTCAGTTAAGTGATCAGTAATTTTCTGTTTTTCTCTCCAGGACGGGAAGGCGAAGCAGCCAAATACACTGCGGTCCAAGTTTAATTGACTGTGTACTGGAGTTCATGGAAGTTGCTATGGCAAATGTGGATTTTTCAGTTTTCTTTTGCAAACGCATATAGACCATCTCTTTTCTCCGCCACAGTGAGGATGTCCAGATAGCCTACTTCTTTTGTGTGTCTCTGTATATGAGCTCCCTTCAGAGTTCTGTAAAGTCACCAGACTGCTCTGTTTCTGTTTCAGGCTGTCCCCACGGCAGCCATAGCTGGGGAGCGCGATGTTGGCGTCCGCAACACTAACTGAGCTCCTCAACAGCTGAATAGCATCACTGCCCTTCGCTTTGCCAAAAAGGGGGGTAGTGTGTTGCTTGGTAACAGTTCCAGGATATTCAGATGAGGTCTGATATGGCAGTCGGCTGAGGATTGAAGAGTGGAGAGGGGTGTAGAGCTATTTATTCATTTAACCGGCAGCTGCTAACCTTGGATAATTATATGGAATTTGAAATGAGCTGCATATTTGCATAATCCCCCCCCCCCAGCAATCTAACCATGAACTTTTTCACACCGTTGCTGGGTTTTATTGTCATTCTGAATAAACTGTTAACCTTTTTTGTCTGTTCCTCGCGCGATCACTAAATGTGTTAGGAGTCAGAGCCCTTACCCTACATCGTAAATCAATGTACAATTGTCGCCAAAGCTAATTACTGCATTCCAATAAAAATGTGGAGTCAGGAATGAGGGCTTAGTCATGGCAGAGCAAATATCAGGTTTGTTAGAACAGATTTCAACTGATGAACTGAATTCACCCACGTAAATGAACGGTTGAGTGAGTTTGGGGGCTGAAAGAGTTCCAGACATGGACAATGGCTAAAGCGGAGAGCTAAGTAGCAATGCTACTAACCTAAAGGGATAGTTCACCCAAATATTCTGCCATCATTTACTAATCTTTGTCATTCTAAACCTGTATAACTTTCTTCTGCATAACACAAAAGAAGATATGTTGAATGTTGGTAACCAAACATTTTTGGTTACCATTGACTTTCATTGTATGGACACAAAATGCCGAGGCATTTCTCAAAATATATATTTTTTTTTTGGGGGGGGGCTGAAACTTGGGTAAATTTTCTGTTTTTGGTCACATTGCTTGCAGTCTACAGTCTGGATAATTTTAGTGAATGAGATTCTTGAATCATTTGAGTTTCATTTAATTGAATGTCTTATTTTTTGTAGCAAAATATTTAGTTGAACCCTTTTGTTTATAATTTTGTTTAATTATTTTGCACTAAATTAGTTTTATAAAAGAATACTTGCTATTGTGACGTAATTTCTGCTCACATAGTGTGTGCATCCGCATAAATATGAATATAAAAACCTTAATATAGTTATTGTTTATAACTTTTAATGTAACTAACAACTTTAAAAACGTAGAAGCTATTGGATGTACAGAGTCTGTTCATGCAGAAAAACACTTTGAAACTGATAAAATGATAGGCGCTCTTGATCCAGGGAGGGTCTGTGTTGTACCAAATACCTTCCACTTAATAATAGACTTCACTGAGCTTTTAGGCATTGATAAAGCCTTTGACTTTTTTTTTTTTTTTGCATCCGTCTCCTGACTGCTGAGCTAATCAAAATGACCACAGCTGATCACAGTTGAAAGTGAAATGGCTTTGTTTGCCGTTGAGAAGGTGATTTAGCTACACAAAGTATATATATTGAGTTTACAAAGTATATACAGTATATATATATATATATATATATATATATATAACAACAATATCTCTCTTTTCATTCTTTTTATTTTACAAAAAAAAAAAAAAAAGTCTCAGCACTTACATGTTGTTGCTCTTGTGTTGGTTTGATTGCTTCTATTGTCCTCATTCATAAGTGGCTTTGGATAAGAGTGTCTGATGATTTAAATGATTGAATGTAAATGTAATCTGTTTTTGTACATATAATGAAAATCAGTGGGGTCCAACTGACAAAAAAATAAATAAAAAAATCTCGCACACAAGAAAAAATACAGATTTGGATAATGATGAACATGATATACATTTTTATGACAATTATAACATTAACTGTAATTTAACTGCTGTAGACTGAGTAGCTTGGGACAGAACAGTTTCAAAGTAGCTTCCACAACAATGGTGAATAGAAGTGATGTGCAACAATAAGAGTTGTGATCTAAAAGTTGTGATCCCCGTGGATGCAGAGATCTGCTGTGTCAGTACAGTAATGTCCAGTAATGATTAGGCAGCAAAGTGCTACCCATTCCCTCCTCAGCAGTGTGATTTAATTCATTTTGGCAGGTCTAATGAGCTCCACACCCAAAAGAGCAGCAACGCTGATGAGACACAAAGCACCTAATGACTTCTGATCCCCCTTCTGCTAGGATTTATGTATGTATGACTAATAATTTCTGCATTTATCCTCTTTTATTGAGGAAGGACTTGCTGTTTATGTTGTTTTAAAGCATCTGGGGTATTTTTTCCCTTTCCACAATATGATGGTTGCTGGTACAGTAGTCCTGTAGTCTGTTCTGTAGTCTCTGTGCACCAGGGGTCAGTAACCCTATGCACTTGTGCCAACGTGGCATGTGAAAGTGTAATTATTAGCATGTCAGCAATAAAAGTAGGATAGACATACAACTGTATGAAATACAAATTGTATTTTATTTTACCCTCAAATATGAATACCAACTACCCTTTGTCATGTTCTGCACTGGATCTGCTGCTCATAAGAGCATTTGAGCAATGAAAGGATTCTGGCAACAGGAAGTGGTAAACGTTTTAGGTTATTGGGTTATTATTGTTGTGCCTTCAACCATTTCTAATTCCCTGTTTAGTTATGAGCTTTATGGAAGCCAGATGCTCCAACTTAACTTTAACTACTTGCATAATTCACTGGACAAATAAACAATTGCTTAAGTAAACTGGTTATCTAGTGGGTCGCATAGTGCCACCTGTTCACATGCGGGTGATGCAGTTTGGTCTGCTGTTGGTTCATTGTTGCTTTTTGATCTCAGAATAAGTATTGCTTGTGGTAACCTCTCATGTACAGAAAAATCTCTGCAAAAGAGGGCAGCTTGTGACATATTGTAATGATCCTTAACATTTCAGACACCAATGACAGTGACACTCAAAATAACATAATTAAGGGAAGAAGCACACTCCAAGTTACCACCACAACACACAGCTCAAATATAACAACAAACAAGGCAACACAAGTGCAAATAATGCTGAAAACAGCAAAAACGGGCAACAGTGAGACAGCAATTTGCATGATTTATTCATGCTTGGTGTATGCTGAGTGGGACGGAAAAGGAGGGGTGATGTTGCACAGTAATTAAAACAAGAAAAACATTAAAATAGCTATTTGTGTCAACAAGCTTGCAGACTCCTGCATTTGACCATCAACGTAAAGTCCAGTCCACCTTGCAGCTTAAAGTAGCCAAGAACCACCTACATACTGTAGATAGAAAGAGTCTGACTAACTGATACATACAGTGTCTTACCACTGATCATTGTGTGTGTGTGTTAATCTGTCTTCTCTAGGTTACCACTAATAAGTGTAATATTTAAGAAACAAGTAATATTTAATTTTATGCAACTGAAGTGTTGGCATACAGTGTTTTCAATGGATTGTATTGTTGTGACTCATTCAGATGACAACACTTGGAAAATTGTAAAAAAATAAAAAAACTTACATTTGACATTAAAGGGGTCATATGATGCGATTAAAATTTGTCCTTTCTCTTTGGAGTGTTACAAGCTCTTGGTGCTTAAAGAAGATCTGTAAAGTTGCAAAGACTAAAGTCTCAAATGCAAAGAGATATTCTTTATAAAAGTTAAGAGTCGACCACGCCTACCTAAAATGTCTCGTTCTAACACCCCCCACATGCCTACGTCACGATGTGGGAAGATTTGCATAACGTTCGCCCAAATATTCACGCAAAGAAAGCATAACTTTTAATCTTGCTGTAGTATTGTTGTTATCCTCTAACTCTAACACTTTATATTCTATTTTTATTCTACTTTATCAATATTTATCTTTTTTTATTTTTTATTCTTGATTTAAAAACAAAAAAAAACACTAGCTTTCTATTTTTTCTATTCTATCTACTTGTTTTTCTTTGTTTGTGTGTGTGTGTATGTGTGTGTGTGTATAATATATATATATATATATATATATACACCTTGCTACGTGTACTGCGTTAGGCTAACCGATACTTGTCATTTGCACTTATATATTGTTGCTCTTTTGTTAGTATTGACTGCTTTTATTGTCCTTATTTGTAAGTCGCTTTGGATAAAAGCGTCTGCTAAATGACTAAGTGTAAATAGTTTTAGCATTCATGCTTTTCGTGCACTAAATCACACAAACACAAATACACCCCAAAAAGTTCTTCAGAGTTCACTGTAATCCTCCACTTAAGAGCCCAGTGTTTCAGCTTGACTGAGTCCACCTCTACACACACACAGATAACTAGACTGATCCAGTGGAGCACTAATCCATCCTGAAGTATCCTGGCTGAGGTAGCCTGTACACGCATCTCTTTATTTTCCAAATTACACGCTTCTCAGTTTATGTTTGCGCCACTGAGGAAGTAGCTACATCTGACAGATGGTGGTGCATAATTTATCTGCCCCCACCCCCCCATGGGGACCTGACATATAAGAACTGTGAATGGTCTTAATATTTTACTGAGCTGTGTCGCCCCTAGTGACTGATGTATTTTTCATCGAAAACTGGGAGGACGGACCTGGGGAGCATTCAGGCTAACGTAGCCTCGGGGACACAGAGGACAGAATGAGAGAGAGTAAGATATCTAAACATGCCTTGAGGGAAAGAAAGTGCAAAGAATAAGATGAAGACGACCAATAAATCTGGGTAAAAAGGATGGAGAGAATGAAGAAATGAAAGATGAAAGTAAAAGTGGAGGAAAAGTGTGTTGGGGGTGCCTTTTTAATAATTAAGGCATCCACAATAAAGCAAGTGGGCACTGACGTGCTTCCCTCATCCAGACGAGAGAGAGATTTGCTTTTTCTCTGCGTTCATACTCTAGGTGTCGTCATCAGTCCAGACATCAGTCATGCTGCGATATCACTGCAACACACACAAACACAGTTGTATGTAAGGTCTGTTTTGGGTTTTGTTTCATGTTCTTCTTTTCATGTCTTTTCTTTTGTAATTTATAAACATATATATATATGATAAAGACAATGTATAAAGTGCACCAAATCCTTCTCTGATAAGAACCACAAGATGCTTTTTATCACATTATAATCATATATATCTTTCCACCTGTAGTCGGCATTGCAGAAGAGCGACCATGCCAAGAATCTTTTGACTGAAATGTTTATTAGTTTCAGTGACATTTATTCCTTCATTCTAATTCCGTTTTTTATTTAATTTTACTCAGCAAACTAGTCTGTTAGTCTGTTTTTGGGAAGGTTACAACTTTGGATTTCAACATTGTTTCAGAAATGCAGGATATAAATTAAGGATTGGAATTTGTTGTTTAAGTTAGCTTTAAGACAATAAAAGGAAAAAAGGAAATTTGATTATTAAATAATTTTTTTAAAAGAGGTAACTTATCTTTAAAGGGTCGATCGCCGGATCGGCTTTCACCGTGGACGAAGCGGAGTCCAGCCCGGGGTTGTCACATGTGGTTGCCGCAAGTCCGCCGGCCGCTAATTCGTCGAATCCGCAGTCCGTTCCTCACTCAAGCATGCCAGCCTCTGCTCACTCTAGCCCGCCGGCCATTCCTCACTCTAGCCTGCCAGCCGCCACGCACTCAAGCCCGCCGTGTGTGACGCTGTGTGTTTCGATGTGAAAGCGAAACTACTTTGTTTAGTCTTCCAAAAGAGGACACGAATAGAAATCAGTGGTTAAGTTGTATTTACAACACTGTTCCAGAAAAGTTCAACCCAAATATTCAGATGTGTGCAGCACATTTTATGGAGGACTGTTTCCTGATCCTGGTAGAGTAGACTACAATGCCGGCTGTTCTGACTCACAGACTGCAAGTACGTTTTCATATTTAAAGGATTTGCCACTGACGATTCAAACGCGAGTTTTGAGCAGTGTAGAGTAGCGCTTGTTGTTGGTCATTTCTTCTATCACAAATGCAGACATGGGTTTTATGTTTACGCAGCGCGATACAACGCGTAAAAAGACAGCATAAGTCATTATAATCCATAATTATGTCCCCACTGGATGCAACAAATGCCTCGTTTATAATGGGTTTTAATGTTTTTGTCTCATCGCTCCGGCTGGACAGGGCATCACAGTATGGTAGGGGCGTAACATTTCCGTCACACGCTTGAGGTATTCGGCCAATCACAACGCACTAGATAGCTGGCCAATCAGAGCACACCTCGCTTTTCAGACTGATGAGCTTTGTAAAAATCGACGCGTTTCAGAAAGGCGGGGCATAGAGGAGAAACAATAATGTACAGTATGTGGAAAATAATGTGTGTTTTGAACCTTAAACCGCATAAACACATTTCATTACACCAAATACACTAAATAATGTTCTTTTTAGCGACATCATATAACCCCTTTACATTTTCACATGGGTTTGAATCAGATTCAGTCAGATGGTCAGTTTACACCCAGATGGTGCATCTTTCACACTGGCTCAAGTCAACTTACCCCTAACCTGGGGCAAATTGAGCCACGGGAACACTTTTTTAATAAGAAGCCATGTTTTTATAACCCTTTTTCATAGATACATTCTGATAATTAAAAATTATAGGAAACATCCTGAAATAACTTTAGATACTTTCATTGTTCTTCTGCCTCATTTTCCCTTATCTTGAGGACCACATAAGTAAAAAAAAATGGCTGGTCTTACCCCACTCTCCCCTACTATATTTCTCATACTTAGACAAAAGACTGAAGCAGGGGCGTAGCCATCATTTCAGAAGTGAGGGGGACAGAATGATGCAAAAAAAAATTAGCTTTGGAATCCCTATAAATTACATTTTAAAATATATGGATCAAATAAACTTCTTTAAAAAACATGAACAATCTTACTGTTCAAAAAGTTTTGACTGGTAGTGTAGCCTATAGTCAACTTAAATTGTTCTCTCATTTCTAGCTTTTAATTGGCTTAGAAATCAGATAACTGCTGGACAATAACCAATAATAATGATTTGCTTATATACTACAAAACTTTTTTATCACATAATAAGGCAGAATAGTTTCAATACTGTAATAAATGCTATGTCAGTTAGCACTGCATTGTTCATATACTTTATTTATCACCTGGGGATGACTTGACAAACACAAATAAACCATATTGTCGCAATCGTATGTTTAAAGCCTTCATGTTTCCAAACGTTTCTGTTTTTCTGAAAACAACTGTTTTCATACAGCGATAGCTGGACGCTTTTGTCCATATTAGGAATTTCCTCATACGACTTTCTGCGCGAGAGCGCCCTCCGGCTTCGAGTATGAATGAAACATACACTGCATGGAGTGTTCTGCGCTCCGTGATGTTCATCTCGCCTTATTCTGGGTCCGAATAAAACATCAGATCATGCACAGACTATCCTGTCTCTTTGAATTTAAATCTATATTTATTCACACCGGCTCATGAAAACCTCTATGTGAACACACTTGCCCGAAAAAGTGCGGGGGACGAATTTACGTGATATTAAAAGTGGGGGGGACACGTCCCCCGCGTAATCTACACCCATGGACTGAAGAAATACCAAGATGGTGCCCTCATTGATAGAAACATTCAATGTTCTGAGATGCGCACTTAGAACTGCACATGCACATTGGCTGATCCAGCCTGAAATATAAGCTGGTGGCAACAGGTGCTTTAGTGTTATGTAGTAGCTTAGCATAGCGACAAATCACAAAATGTATGAGTTTAATACAATGTTATTGCTCTAAACTCACTCTATTAATTCAGTCGAGTGTTTGAAATAACACAAACTAACCTTATGTTATATACTATGCAATTGTTTTATTTTAGTAACGTTCACTAGTTAGCAGTTACAACGTTAAACAATTTCCAGTAATTTCCAATCGTGCTCAGGTTTTTATGTGAAAAACAGTGCTATGTGAATCTCTTGAAAACATTTTTGCTGAAACATCATAAGTTTTGGTTATATCAATACTACCTAGCTCTGTCAGGTTTAAACCTCATCTTGTTCTCTTTAAGTAATTTTGTCTATATTTTATACCTCCTGGGGTCGAAAAGGTGTATGTTGCAGCAAATGCTGTTCATGTTGGTAATGGAGATTGAATTGTATTACAGAACAGCAAACACTTGAAGTAGCTTTCAGTCATAATTTATTTTTTTTAATTTTCAAATAGACCAAATATGACTGTTCTACTGTACCAGTGAAGGTATGCATGTTTTGTTGATTAATGTTAGTCATAACACTTTTTTACTGAATGCACCTTTAAAAACTTGTCCAGACTTTACTAGGTCATGTGAAGTTGACTGATTAACTTTTATTTATGCAGGAAAAATAAACTGCTTGTATTTGATTGTATTTTAGTTGTGTGATTTGTGATAAAGGTAATAGACCAGAGGTTCTCAACTCTGGCGCTCGAGGTCCATGTTCCTGTGGAGTTCAGCTCCAACCTTGATCAAATGCACCGTCTGTAATGCCGAGTTCACAGTGCATGATTTTCAAACTCGTTGGATCGCCGTTGTTTTCACACTGCGTGACTATCTGGGGTAGCAGTCAGTTGCTGCTGTGTTCACATTGAACGATGGATCGGCGACAGGGGGTTTCACATTGCATGACTTCACAATAGGAAGAATTGCCGACAGCTCTGTCTGGTCCGCAAACTACGTTTCACAACAAAACACACGCGAGAAGTGATAAGGAAATAACGCGAGAACTCAGACCGGAGTCAGTGGTCAGTGTGAACTCGGCATAACTCTCTAGCAATCCTGAAGACCTTGATTGACTTGTTCAGGTGTGTTTGATTATGGTTAGAGCTAAACTCTGCAGGAAAGTGGGAACCCGCGGTATAGACAAAATGAATATAGTTTAAATGGTTATATTAATCAAAAAAGAAATGAGCAATGTTTACATAATCGTAGGGAGTAATATATATTCATAAAACTAAATAGTAAAAAGAAATAAAAAATTTAAATCTCGGACAAAAATATATACTAAAGTAATATTTACTTAATATTTTGATTAATGCAAGGTAATTGCAAGGCATTATTATACAATAGTAAATAAGCTTTACTTACTTTAAATAAAAAAAATTCTAAATAATTTTAGATTAGATTAAAATGAGATTAAATTAGATTTTTCTTGATAATAGCAAGTAAGTTAATAATAATAATAGCAGTAAAGTTTCCATTCTGCAAGTCTCCACCTCAAAAAGACAGTTCTAGGCTGAATGACTGGCACCACACTAGCCCCAAAAACCTGCTGGTCTGGAAGCAAGAACCAATTTTGTCAGGGGACAAAGGGTGGGGTAATTTTTCATCGTGGAAAAGTTTTCAGAAGAACAACAATCTCAGTTTGGCTTGCTGTCAGATTACAATCTATAATAGCAACCACACATCAATCCACTAAAAACACTTTGAGCACCTTGGCACCTGAGAACTGTTGGGGGAAAAAAATAATAATTTTATTCGAAACCTAGAACAGGCAAAACTGATGATTGTATATTTCACCGAGGTCAGCACGGACTTGCCCAGTTTACTGCACTAAGACAGTGTAGCAGCCCTGACAAATGAGTTAACACCTTCAAAATAAAGATTACTGCCTTATTCAGTAAACATTTATTTTCCCCTTCAAAATTACTACTCTTCGGAAGGCATGTGTGTATATGTGTGTGCGCACTTTAGGAGGATTAAGCCAAGATTCAATTAACTCCACTGTGAAATCCAGCACCGGGGGAAATCAGTGTGTCTGAATAAACTCATCATGTTAAATGTCTCCATATAACTGTGGGTAAACAACACACACACACACACACTTTTAGAACTGTAGGTGTCATTTCACAGATAACTAAGTTCACCTCTCTCATTATGTGATCATTTGGATGCATGCAACAGTAGAGGAACATTTACACTTTTTAATGAATTTCTAAAAAAAAAAGAAAAAAAAGAAAAACTTCCCTGCTCAGGCATGTCTGGGTGGCAGAACTGGGTCCACCTGTTGCTTCATTGCACATACAATTTTACATTTTTAATTTAGGAATTGGTTTTCCATTCCTCATTAACCTCACTATATGCTAATGCTAATCCTGCAATTCCTGTCTGGCACAGGAAGATTATACAGTAAATTAAGTATGAAATAATCAGACCTCCATCGTGAGCTAGACAGACAGACAGACAGACAGACAGATAGATAAAAGTTGTTGTGAGATTAACAAATGGCAGAATCAATTGAGATTCAGTCGGAATCCTTAGGACAGTTACCACGCACACGGAATCGTTTGAATCCATTTTTCACAGTAAAACAACAAAGTGATTCTCCAAGTAGTATCTTTGTAGGTGTCTGTGATAATTTAATAAAAAGAGAGCTGGGCAATGTAGATTTAACGACACTATGTTGGCAACCAAACTTCAAATGTGAAGATAAAGTCATTATTTATTTCAAAACCTGCGCGGGGAGCTTGTGAATCACTCTGCAACACCGGTAAATACTTTTCTTAACTTTTTTTTTTTTTGCAAATGTAGGCCTACTCAAGGTGCTATAAATTAAAGTGAAAACCATACCATGGTATTACCATCTTATACTGTGGTTTGTCACAGAATGCTACTGGTTACCTCTAAAAAAAGGGTTTAACAACATCAATATAGTTTTAAGGTCTGTAATAAAGACTGATCTATATAATAAGTTCTCTATTATAGATAAGTGGTAATAAACAATAATGTTCTGTCGCTCTAACAGAGGCCTTACCATTGCTTGGTTTAGGAAACATGGCAATGACTTATAGCCTATTTATGAATCAAGGTCAGATAATGCTTGGGGAGTTATTATATAATATATAATAATAAAAAATGTCATGAATAGAAAAGAGAGGTGGTAATGTGAAATTTATGGAGCTGGGCTGTTAACAAGTTGCAAGGTGAAATGCATGTGGGGAAACTCATGAAAGGAGGTTACAGAGATGCTACCTCTGCTTAACCCAGATTGCTCCAGAGAGACTGGTGTATGGTGGGATGTGCTAAAAAATGAAACAGTTTAGATGAGCATGAAATAATAACAATAATCATTTAATATGTCTTTATTTTGTTTAATGCAGAATTTGAGCTGACATGAACTCTAAAATTTGTGTAAAACTTGACATCGTCGAAAGAAAAAATTTACACCATCCAATAACCACAATAAGCTTTGTTACTACAAAAAATTGAAGTTTTGTTCATGCCTCAACAGAAAACTGCATAGACTAAAATATTTAATAATCAGGTTCATAAGTATGTTGACTGATGAATCAAGGTAGTCAGCCCAGTCCTACTCAATTGTATGACACGGTTGATTATAATGTGATCTCAACATGGAAGGGTGACCCGCTTCATATAGTACAAAACAGCTTTTATTAGACTACTGACATGATTGGAGTCTTTATTTTAGTCTTTATGTAAGTGTTCATTTTACTTATATTTCTCAAAAGAACTACTAATTTCTTTGTATTAAAAATTTTAAATTAACAAAAATTACTTTACTTTTCAAATGTCCTGCAAGGCCACACCCAAGCTGAAAGCCTTGTAGGGCGCCATACTCCTGGTCGAGTGCGCTCTGACCCCCATTGACGGGAGGCCAGAGGACTCGTAGGCCTGAAGGCTAAATCATAAAGGTACACTCAGTCCGAGTTTATAGTAGTTTAGATAAATGTATATACAGTAAGTGTAAGGATATGAATGTATTGAATCAAAACCGATACAAGAGGAGAAATTGATACTAAAAAAATAAATAAATAATAAAATAATGTTTTCATTGTTATACAGAGTTGCCATATGGCAACATTCCTTCAATTTCCCATTAATTATTATTATTTAAATGTATGTAAAATCTTATTTTTTAATTTTTTTATCACACATTGAGAAAATTACATTTTTAGAACCCAATGCACTCCAAAGAGGGTAAACACATCCTTAAATACCTCAAATAAGAACTCAGTTATAATAAGATACTTTAAGATATTTTCTCAGGACAACAATTTGATGGGTTTTTTACTAAGTCTATTTGTCTTTCTATCTGCCTGTCATTCTGTTTGCTATCAATCATTCTATCAGTCTAACCTTCTGTTTTTCTATCTAATTGTAATTGCAAAGATTTGTTATCGTGTGCAGTTTTGTGAAACGTTTCATCAGTCTAGGCAGTTTACTGCTGAAATGAAGGAGGGAACAGGTGTTGCGTATGTCTTCTAATTTTGTGACAGGTACAGACTCATTAGAGACTTACTGTAGACGGAGAGACAGAGAGAGATACACATAATGAGTCATAGCTCAGTCAACACACACACACACACACACACACACACACACACACATGCCATACCTAACTACAGTGATGCATGCATTTGCACATCCACAAATGTACACACACACCAGTACTAATGATCCTCCAGTCTTCCCCTTTAGCAGGGACAGAGTGAGGGTGAGCGAGGGAAGGAGAGATGGAGGATTAATCCTTCCTGATAATAAGATGACGACACTTTTCCATCTGGTGGTCACTACGTTAATGGTTTTCTCACTTTCCTCCCTTCCTGTTTCCTCCTTTTTTGGCATGTACTTCATCATTAGCATTCTTTTCGTCCATACCAGACATCCCATAATAGCAGACAGTGCATTATCTCTACTAAGAGATTCCCAAAACTCATCCAAATATATCTCACAGCCACAGTGGTTTGGCAGACCTTTCATTCTGTATTCCACCAATCACAGAGCTCTCAGCAGAGCAGATAAGAGAGACACAGTGGAAACTGCTTTCTGCATATTTTAGTGTTCATAACGTCAGTGTCCTTTCATCTTCAAAACACGTAACCATTTACATCCTGAACAAGAAAGACAACTTGCAGTCAAAGGCTTTCTGTATCTTCTCTAATACCTATTATGCAGATCTAACAACACTGGGAAAGGGAGACAGCCAGAGCTGAATGTTTGATGTCATGCTCCATTTGGTCAACAGAGGGCGCTAAAGGTACATTCATGGCATCTCTACCGCCTCAAAACACTCTGACTCACCCCTCTTCCTCCTCTTCAACTCTCATTAATCCCTCTTCCAACAAACCGCCTATCTTCTGACCTCAGAACAGTTGCCTTCTGTCTGTACACATGCAGTGTGTCCATGTGCAGCAAAACAGGCCTGATCCAAGGTCAGAGATCTTTCTACTGTACCACATATCCTTAAAATGGATGCCTCAATGAAGCCTTTAAGAGACTCTGAACTTCAAATACAGGAACATTTTTAAGTTAGTGCTTTAGAGCATTAGGGCCAAGTGAATGTGACCTTACATTTAGCTATGATGACTTTTTGGGCTCTACAGTCAAACGGACACATAAATGCAGACTGTGAATCATACTAGCAAATAGACATGCAGCATGCAGCCAGCTGGTTGATGCAATCACTCACTGGGCAGATTTATTGATTGATTCCAGCAGGGATGTTTTCAGTTTTCCCGTGCCCTTCCAAGCGGAGAGCAAATGAGTTAGGAAAGATTGGCCAGCAGCTGCCAAGAGAACACACATTCAATTTCTGTATGGTCTTTCATCTTTCATATTTGATTTTTGGATTGATTTCTGCTGCAGAGCTGAAAACTCGAAAAGGATTGCCACAGTTTTAAGTGTTATTCAGAGGTTAACTTCAATGGTTTCTGCAATAAGAGTCGCTACATGCTGGTCCATTACATTTAGTGTTAAAATAACTCCTATTTACTTAATACTGCAGTTGGTGTTTAACTAACGTAAATCAGAAAAGCTACACAACTAAATACATTTAGTTTAGTATATGTTTAGTAGCATTACACAAGCTCAAATGTTTTACAGTAGTGTCGCATCTCAAGCAGCAAACTACTTTATCTGGTGAGGAAAAAAATGAAATAACGTTTTTTTTTATTTTTTTTTATTCTGTAACATTGTATTGCAAGTGTAGCTTTATAGCCGAGAGAACCGAGGCAATCAAATCTCTCACTGGCCCTGTCCTAAATGGTGCCCAAAGCCCTTGCAGTCCTCCTCTGAGACCATACTTTGACAATGTAATGCTGCAAAGACTGTAAGATTCTAGTTCACTGTGGAGTTAGAGTGGCACATAGCAACCACAAAGGGGGTGCTCCGGACCACCCTTCTGAAAATTCACAGGCACAATGCACGAGGACCCAAGACTGCAACTGCAATCAAGTGTGCCGTTTGGGAGAGGGTCTCATTTTATTAAATTGGTTTGTTTACTAATTTACCACATTCGTCTGTGCATCTCCTTCAAGGTTCGATGTGTTGTGTATTCAGAGATGCTGTTCTGCACACTTCGGTTGTAACAAGTGGTTATTTGAGTTGGCTTTCTATTTGCTCGAACTGGTCTGGCCATTCTCCTCTGACCTCTGGCATCAACAAGACATTTCGCTGCTCACTGGATATTTTATTTTTTCAGACCATTCTCTGTAAACCCTAGAGATGGTTGTGTGTGAAAATCCCAGTAGATCAGCAGCTTCTGGAATACTCAGACCAATCCATCAAATTTGAAATTTGGGGGGAAGGAAAAATTCACATAGAGAAAGAGAGATTATAAGGGCCAGTAGCCACATCACCTCCACAGACCCTTTGGTGACATTTTATATCACAGTCCAACAGGGTTTCCTTCTCCCTCATCCCTCCATCTGTGCTCTTTCCCCCCATCTCTCTATTTCAGTGCGAGTTTGTTTAAGCTGCCTCTCAGGTCACTTCAATTATTTTTTTTGTCTCTCAATCTGAGGAGACATTTGGAATGGGTTAAAAAGAACAGGACTGCTGCCATTATGAAGCTGATATTGAACTTCCCCTCACTGGTTGTGTCTAGTGCTTTGCGTTGAGATCCAGTGTGTGTTTCATATAGTTTTAGGCAAAGTAAGATGGAGAGGTTGTGATGTTTTATAAAATGTATTTTTATTAACAGGAAGATTGGTAACAATAGTTGTGTGTGAAAATCCCAGTAGATCAGCAGCTTCTGAAATACTCAGACCAATCCATCAAATTTGAAATTTGGGGGGAAGGAAAAATTCACATAGAGAAAGAGAGATTATAAGGGCCAGTAGCCACATCACCTCCACAGACCCTTTGGTGACATTTTATATCACAGTCCAACAGGGTTTCCTTCTCCCTCATCCCTCCATCTGTGCTCTTTCCCCCCATCTCTCTATTTCAGTGCGAGTTTGTTTAAGCTGCCTCTCAGGTCACTTCAATTATTTTTTTTGTCTCTCAATCTGAGGAGACATTTGGAATGGGTTAAAAAGAACAGGACTGCTGCCATTATGAAGCTGATATTGAACTTCCCCTCACTGGTTGTGTCTAGTGCTTTGCGTTGAGATCCAGTGTGTGTTTCATATAGTTTTAGGCAAAGTAAGATGGAGAGGTTGTGATGTTTTATAAAATTGATTTTTATTAACAGGAAGATTGGTAACAATATTAATTTAGAATTATTTGTTAATATTTTTAATGATATTTTATTTCTATTTTTTTTTTTACTACATTTTATTTTTTATCATTTTTATTAGTTTTAGGTTTTTAACTTCAGTTAGGTGTATTATATATTTATATATATTTTTTTATTATATATTTTCATTCTAAGTTTTTTTTATTTTTTATCTGATACTTATATTTAATTTCCGCTTTATTTGAATTAACATAGACTCTGAGCAATGGGACTGGGAGACGTCGCAGACAGGATTCAAACCTGCACCACTTGTGTAAGCACTCCATATCAGAAACATTTGTGCTAACTGCTGTCACTTGGCCAATATCTTTATATATATATACATATATATATATATACATATATATATATATATATATATATATATATATATATATATATATATATATA
>NW_015505786.1:173467-176767 GCF_001515645.1 Sinocyclocheilus grahami
ATACACATCCCTATATTGTATAGGGATGCTGTCAAGTATCAAAATGAAAAAAATAAATAAAAGTAATAAAAGTGATCCTGGCACTATATATAATTTTCTTCTGAAGCTATGCAATAGCTTTATGTAAGAAACAGATGAAATTGTATGCCATAACTCCTTGAAAAATGTCAAACTTGAAAGCGCATTATGATGGCAGATCTCTTCTTTCAGGTGAACTACCCCTTTAATTAGATGTCAGACTTTGCTGTAATCCAGTTTCATGTGAAAACTTTGGACATGTTTGTTCATTCACGAAGCAAATGGACATCAAATCAAACCAGTTTGCATTTATCACTCTCAAAGACTGAAGAAAAATATTTTTATATTATTTTTAATTATATTTTTATGGTCCTATTTAATGTAGATGTCTAAAGTCACCATTAACTTATTCTCTGTTTCAAAGCATGGCCTTGTTTTTTTTTTCTCCAGATACACATTTTCTACATCTAAATAATGAGTAAACTGTCAGAAACAATCACTTGTCAGTGGCCAGAGTCTGGTGGTCACTTCACTGCATGCTCACACACACACACACACACACACACACACACACACACACACACACTCAGACCTTCAGGGGCTCTGAAGCCTGAAGCAGGATTCAGAGGGGCATCAAAGGCACAAAGATGTCATGACCATTTAGCTTCATTCTCTGCAGACTCACACACACACACACACACACACACACACACACACACACACACACTCAGACCTTCAGGGGCTCTGAAGCCTGAAGCAGGATTCAGAGGGGCATCAAAGGCACAAAGATGTCATGACCATTTAGCTTCATCTCACAATGGACTAACATCCTATTTCCGTCTCTCGCTCTTCAGTTTTTCAAATTATATTCTGTGCGTATGTGTGTGTGTGTTGCGGCTGAATGTATATGTACTTGTTTCTTCAACTCCCCCCCTGACAGTAATAAATTGTTTAGGTTTGTACTCAGGATTACATGCACTGCAATCTCAATATAAATTTAGATTAAAATAAATTGTCTATCCCAGCCAAAAACAAAAAAGTGGCAAATATTTAAATGCTCGCTATGAATTTAGCCTTAGCGACTCAAAGTTGGTAGCAGTTTTATTCCACATTTACTTATTTTACCACAGAATGCTATTAATCACAATAAAGAGATATACACATGTCACTCTTTTCAGTTGGAGGGTTACGTATTTCACTCAAATTTACACTTTTTTTTTCTTTAGTCTTGAGATTTCTTCTCCTGTAGTTTAATCTTTACTCATGTTGAATGTGATTCTTCTTGTTTCAGTCAGCCAGAATGTTACTTTCATTCAAGCTCAAATGTAAGGTTTCAGTCTCTGGCTGCTTGTTTCAATCAGACACAAATGTCAGGCAGCTTGTTCCTGCTTCCGCCTGTGCCGTTGGAAGCAAACAGCTGGCTTTGGATTAACCCAAACCCACCGATTCACTCCTTTACACATATGACACAAACATTTCTCATGTGAGGGGAAACCTCGCTCTCACAGTCTCCCATCTTGGTAGAGCACCACTCAAAGCATGGGAGTTGTTTTTATCAGTGTTTTTTTTATTCCTTTTCATCTTCCTTTTTACCTTTCATCTAATATCAACATGTCTTTACCCCCCTCTTTTCCTCAGTTTCTTCATAGTCCTCCTTGATGTTCTGCACTTCTTTTGAAGGCATTACAAACAAAATAACAGCAAGCATCTCCCTTTCTTCCCCTCTCTTTATTTCTTTCAGGGAGAGTTTCCTAAGGTCTTGTTCAGTTGACTTAAAATTTAGGCTTTTGTACATTTCCGAGTGTATCCTGCACGCTTAGAAACCAAAAACCAAAACTTTAGCAAATAGCATTAACCTTCCCGTAGTAAAAATATGGCAGGACTTGATTTCCAGAAAAAAAGTATTCTTTTCATTTCTTTTCTTTTTTTGTGCAATCTTTGCGTCTTTAATTCCTGAGCTTAATTCAGCATGACAGCGAGTGTGTCTTGCTGTTATGATGACTTCAACGTTCAGTTCAGAGACATTTCTCCTAATCTTCCATATACAGTAAGTGGGCATTTAACCAAACATTTTATAGTCTAGAAATACTGTATACTCTTTGCAGGTACGTGAAATTCTTGGCTAATACTTTGCAAGTGCTTGAGATGCACAACATATGGATACCATATCAGTGACTTATCACTTCATTCATTCATTCGTTCGTTTATTCATGCATTCATTCGTTCTCTGCATTGGTTGATGTTGGATATTTAATTGTGAGTACTGTTTAGGTTTGTATTCAGGATTACATGCACTGCAATCTCAATATAAATTTAGATTAAAATACATTCAAGACTAAAATATTAAAGACTATGTGACTCACTCTTTATTTATTTTAATTATAATTAACATTCATTTATTATAAGTGTACACTCTAGCATTCAAAACTTTGAGGTCAGTTTTTTTTATGAAATTAATACTTTGATTTAGCAGAGAAGCATTAAATTGTTTGTAAAAATACAGTAAACTCATTTTTTAAAGGGGTCCTAACTACTCTTTTTCAATTTTTCAACTTAAGTTAGTGAATAAAAAGTTACAGCATTATGTTTTGAGAGCAATAAGATCTGCAAGTTTAAGAATTAAGAATTAAGAATGAGCTTTATTGCCAGGTATGTTTACACATATGAGGAATTTGTTTCCGTGACAGAAGCTTCCACAGTATAACAAAATGACAGTGACAGAACAAAAAACACAGATAATAGAAAATAAAAAATAGAACAAGTAAATAAGGAATAAAAATATATAAATCGACAATTGTTTGTGCAGGTATATTACAATAGACAGTATGAGTGTTAGATAAATAAGTGTATGAGTGTATAAATAGTGTGTGTTCCACAGTTATTGTTAAGTGTTCATGAGATGGATTGCCTGAGGGAAGAAACTGTTCCTGTGTCTGGTCATTCTGGTGCTCAGTGCTCTATAGCGTCGACCAGATGACAACAGTTCAAAGAGGGAGTGTGCTGGATATGAGGGGTCCAGAGTGATTTGCCAGCCCTTTTGCTCACTCTGTATAAGTACAGTTCTTGGAGAGAAGGGAGGGTTGTACAAATGATTCGCTCAGCAGTCCGGACTACACTTTGTAGTCTTCTGAGGTCAGATTTGGTAGCTGAGCTGAACCAAACAGTTATTGAAGTGCAGAGGATGGATTCAATGATGGCGGAGTAGAACTGTTTCAGCAGCTCCTGTGACAGGCTGAACTTCCTCAGCTGGCGAAGGAAGTACAACCTCTGCTGGGCCTTTTT
>NW_015505786.1:178197-190293 GCF_001515645.1 Sinocyclocheilus grahami
ACGAACAGGATCCTCACATAAGTGCCTGGTCTGTCTAGATGTTGCAGAACATAATGCAGTCCCATGTTTACTGCATCGTCCACAGACCTGTTTGCTCTGTAGGCAAACTGAAGAGGATCCAGCAAGGGTCCAATGATGTCCTTCAGGTGTGCCAGCACCAGTTTTTCCAAAAGACTTCATGACCACAGATGTTAGAGCCACAGGTCTGTAGTCATTAAGTCCAGTAATTTTGGGTTTCTTTGGGACGGGGATGATGGTGGAGCGTTTGAAGCATGAAGGGACTTTGCACAGCTCCAGTGATCTGTTGAAGATCTGTGTGAAGATGGGAGCCAGCTGGTCAGCACAGGACTTCAGACAGACTGGTGTAACACAATCTGTGCCTGGTGCTTTTTTCCTTTTCTGCTTCCGGAAGACCTGGCGCACCTCGTCTTCACTGATCTGAATTGCAGGTGTGGGGGAGAGGGGGGTTGCTGGAGGTGTGAATGGTTGTGTGGAGAGGTGTTCAGGGCGGATGTGGGGTGTTTTTTCAAACCTGCAGTAGAAGTTGTTAATTCTCCGCAGTGCTGGGGGATGGTGTCTTGTAATTGGTGATTTATGTTAGATTTTTCCACACTGATGCGGAGTCATTGGAAGAGAATTTAATCCTAATTTTTCCAGAATAATTCCTCTTTGCCACTTTGATCTCCTTTTCCAGTGTGTATTTAGTCTGTTTATACAAGACATTATCCCCCGTCCTGTGAGCATCTTCTTTGGCCTGACGGAGCTGTCTGAGTTTTGCAGTGAACCATGGTTTGTCATTGTTGTAAGTTAGATGAGTCCTGGTAGGAATGCACATATCTTCACAGAAACTGATATATGATGTTACAGTCTCTGTGAGCTCGTCCAGATCGGTGGCAGCAGCTTCAAAAATGCTCCAATCAGTGAGGTCTAAACAAGCTTGTAAATCCTGCTCTGCTTCATTAGCCCCTCTTTTTATGGTCCTTAATACAGGCTGATTTCAGTTTCTGCCTGTAGGTCGGTATTAGATGAACTAAACAGTGATCAGAAAGTCCCAAAGCTGATGTGCTTTGTGATATGCATTCTTTTTTATGGTGTAACAGTGATCCAATATATTACTGTCTCTGGTGGGACATGTGATGTGCTGTCTGTATTTTGGCAGTTCACGGGAGAGATTGGCTTTATTAAAGTCCCCAAGAATGATTAAAACAGAGTCCGGGTGTTGTTGTTCTGTGTCTGTTTAGAAAGTTAAATTTCTGCAAGTTTAGTTTAGAAAGCTCAAAGTCCACTCCAAAGGGAGATATACTGTTCAAGAACTACAACAAATGGCTCGTACTACTCGGTCTATGTACAGCACGCTTCTTCCGGATATTGTGACATCACAAAGTCACTAATTTAAATAATACCCGGCTACGGAATATGGAAAAAAAGGGGGGAAAGCTGGAAGAGAAGACAAAGATGAAGAAGAAGAGCTACTTTAGTAGCATGTTGTTGCCATGTCGCAGTTATAGTAAGAGTCGGGACATTTTCGGTTGGCCAGAAACAACACACTGGGACAGCTAACCAATCAGAACCCATTTTGTATTTCAAAAAAAAAGAGGAACTAAACAGCGCATTCGAGACTGGGAGGAGACGTGCTGCAATAATTTAAAATATGTGAAAAAATACTGCGTTTTTGGGACAATCAAGCATGAAAACCTATTCTATAACACCCCAAAAAACAAATCAAGACTTTGTAAAAAGACATAATAGGTACCCTTTAATGTTACAAAATATTTATATTTCAAAACTTTGTATTGAAAAGAAATACTGCAAATGTATCAGTTTACACAATTGAGCAGTACAATTGTTTTCAACATTGATCATAATAAGACATATATTAGCATATTAGTATGATTTCTGAAGGATTAATTTATGATGGTCAAGTCAAGTCAAGTCACCTTTATTTATATAGCGCTTTTAACAATACAGATTGTGTCAAAGCAACTGAACAGCATTAATTAGGAAAATAGTGTGTCAATAATGCAAAATGACAATAGTAAACACTCATTTTTCAGTTAAAGACAGTTCATCATTGAATTCAGTGATGTCATCATCCAGCTCAGTTCAGTTTAAATAGTATCTTTGCAATCATTTGCAATCAAGTCAACGGTATCGCTGGAAATGAAGTGTCCCCAACTAAGCAAGCCAGAGGCAACAGCGGCAAGGAACCAAAACTCCATCGGTGACAGAATGGAGAAAAAACCTTGGGAGAAACCGGGCTCAGTCGGGGGGCCAGTTCTCCTCTGACCAGACAAAACCAGCAGTTCAATTCCAGGCTGCAGCAAAGTCACATTGTGCAGAGGACTCATCTGGTTCCTGTGGTCTTGTCCCGGTGGTCGTCTGAGACAAGGTCTTTACAGGGGATCTGTATCTGGGGCTCATCTAGTTGTCCTGGTCTCCGCTGTCTTTCAGGGCTGTGGAGGTCCTTTCTAGGTGCTGATCCACCATCTGGTCTGAATACGTACTGGATAGTCACAGGCATCTGATTTTTTAGCTTCAGACTATGATTCTAATCAGTCAGGGGATATCAAACGTGTTTAATATTTTGAGCCGATTTTAGAGCACATTGTTTTCATTTGTCAAATGTCTTTTAGCAACAACATGTTTCTCTGTGAGTTTGACTGGAACAACTTGAAAGTCTGGTAGTCTATGATTCGCAGTTTTGTGCCAACACATCAAATGCCATATTTGTCATCAAAACACACCAGTTGTTGAATAGATCCTGCTTCAAATGTTATGCTAAATATAACTGAAATGGATTTAGCAAAATGAGGCTTGCTGTTTTCAACTGAATTCCTCTCTGAGTGTTGAAAATGAGGATATAGATTGTTGTTGTCTCTGAGGACGCTTCTCATGGCTGGAATATGAGATTGGGTAGAGTGGTCCATGCCTGCTTGCCCCTGCTCCACTCGCCCAGTAATCTATTAGCTTTGATTACTCCTGCCTGTTGATACACTCTTTCTCATTGGATAAGCCTGGCAGAACACTGATGGTCTCCGTGGTGATTTGTTTGCATGGATTAAATGTCATCTTTGGAAATATGTTATTACAATCAGGCTCTGGAGATACAAACACACATGCTCGCTTGAATTTTCTGCACATATCAAGCCAAAAAATGGCAAGAATACATGAAAACTCTCTGTGCACACACTCTTTCTCTGACATATGGTATCATATTCAGTTGGTATTTGGGAGCAAATAATATGCTTGGTGAAAGTGGCTGAGAGGAAATTGAAGTCTGTTCATAGCACGGATTTATGCTGGTTATTGCTGGCATTTCTGGCATATGCTTCTTGAAATTTATCCAGTTTAGCCAGCATAATTTTTCTTGTGAAGGTGATTGGCAAAGGAAGTATTACTGGTTAAAATAAAAGTTTATATTTGTTTTCGGTGCAGTCTCAATTAATGATTGCTGGGACTGTCGAGCTTAACCAGGGCCCTATGAAATCAGTTTTATTTTTTCCCAAATTCCGTTTTATTTTATTTTTTCCAAATTCTGTTTTTTATTTTTTTAAATTTTCGTTTTAATTTGTCTGGATTTATTTTTATTTTTTCCTTATCATCTGCTGTTACCTGTCTCATGAATACTCTCATCCACACAATTGCTTTACTCTTCTGTTTCCAAGGACCATGATAGCCAGTGGCAATTGAATGTCTGTATAATCATATGAAGGTTTGGTACACATGAGCTCATTGACATACTTTCCAGTTTCTCCCAAGAGCTCTGCACCTCCTCAGATGATTTCATACCCAGAATCCTCCTCTTTATCTGTGATTACCCAGCAGTTGATGATTATATTGGGATTTCATTGATTACCGCCTGCCCCGCTGTCATTAGCTGCTGTTCATTTCTCCATTTGTTATTTTTTTCCTGCTATTACCTTGACTTTGACCTTCATGTGTGTACAATCAGCATGCATCTCAGTGAAGACAGTGTGTTTTATCCTCTTTTCTCTGTCACTGGTAGAATCCTCCAACTCCCGCATAATCGCTCTCTCTCTAATTTCCCAAAAATCTTTCTGAAAGAAAGTGATGTGTCTAAAACTCTTCCTCATGGCCTGCTTGCATGCCCAAAATAGCTTTGTAATACTCTTACTAACACATTGTGTTCACGAAGAAACACACACATACCATACAGTCACAATAGGACAGGATCTCAGCAGTGTGTTGTTTAGGCATTTGTTAGTGTTTGTGCTCTGCCCCCAGACTGTAAACATCTCTTGACTTTATGGCTGGTTCAACAACTAAATGGTTATATATGGCTACTAAAGTGATAGTTCCCTAAAAATATATAAATTTGTACTTTGTTTACTTACCATCATTTTGTCAGATATTTTGAAATTTCAATATCGATATTTCATCATTGGGGTCAAAACAACACTTGACCATTGACTTTAATTGTATGGAGAAAAAAAAACGTTTAGAATGATGTGACTGGTAATGAAATGATGACATATTTTGCGTTTTGGGTGTGTAATGATTATAATGGGTGCACATTTTAGATGATTATGAATCAAACTGTTTAAAAAGACACTCGATAATTAATTGGAACATCATTAAATCAAATTGTATGAGGAGAAAAGAGAGAAAACAAAAACATGAGAAAAGAGAAGGTTAGATCTGTGAAGAGGAGAAGATGAAGGGAGAAGAAATGATGAGAAAAATTAGAAGAGACAAAAAGAGACTACAGGAGATAAAATTAGTCATGCTGCCTTCAAGTGTGCCTGGGAGAGTTGGACCTCTAAGTCGGGCATTCACTGTTACATGTCATGCGTTCAATTTGGAAACATAACGCATAACATAATACATAACATAACCTAAACAAAACAAAACAACTATATTGTGAACAATAAAACCAAATAACTATATCTGAATTCAAAATTATGAAAATGATTGAATACAGCATGTAAATTTAAAATAAATCCTTCATTGTATTTCACTGTAGATCTCTATTTAGACTGTAGATAGTCATATATTATATATTATCTAGATTATATCATATCTATAGAGTTTGTGTAATGATTCAAATCGACAGGCCCTTCCAACGACACAATTTGGCAACTTGTGTATCATCTACAATTCTGAGTTTCCCACTTGTAAATACGACTTTGTTCAGTCATTCATGTGCTTGGAACTCATAATTACAATATTTCCGACTCCACTTGAAGGACACAAAAGAATGGAAAAGAGGAGTGGAGAGGAGACAAGATTATATTAGGCAATGCAATGCAATACAATACAATACAATACAATATTTACTTATAAAGCACATTTAAAGGGGGTCATATGACGTTGCTAAAAATAAAATTATTTTGTGTATTTGGCGTAATGAAATTTGTTTATGCGGTTTAAGGTTAAAAAAACACATTATTTTCCACATACTGTACATTATTGTTTCTCCTCTATGCCCCGCCTTTCTGAAACACGTTTGATTTTTTCATCGTTCTGAAAAGCGAGGTGTGCTTTGATTGGCCAGCTATCCAGTGCGTTGTGATTGGCCGAATACCTCAAGCGTGTGATGGAAATGTTACGCCCCTTACCATACTGTGATGCCGTGTCCCGGAGCAACGACAAGACAAAAACATTAAAACCCATTATAAATGAGGCATTTGTTGCATCCAGTGGGGACATACAGTAATTACTGATTATATTGACTTACACTGTCTTTTTCTGCGTTGCGTATCGCACCGCGTAAACATAAAACCATGTCTGCATTTGTGATCGGAGAAATGACAAACAACAAGTGCTACTCTGCTCAAAACTTGCGTTTGAATCATCAGTGGAAAATTCTTTAAATATGAAAACGTACTTACAGTCTGAGTCAGAAGCACCAGACTGTCCTTGCAAAGTTTGAACTGCCCCACTTTATAGAAACAGCCTTTGTGGACAGCCGGGGCATTGTAGGCTACCCTGCCAGGTTCAGGAAACAGTCCTCCATAAAATGCGCTGCACACATCTGAATATTTGGGTTCAACTGTTCTGGAACAGTTTTGTAAATACAACTTAACCACTGATTTCTAGTTGTGTCCTCTTTTGGAAGGCCAAACAAAGTAGTTTCGCTTTCATAATGAAACACACAGCGTCTTCACGACATGGCGGCGGTGGCAACAATACTACAGTGAGAATCAAAGTTACGCCTTCTTTCTTTGCATGAACATTTGGGCGGTGTTATTCAACTCTTCCCACACTGTGACGTAGACATGTGGGGGCATGTTTAAACGAGACGTTTTAGGATGGTGTGGACGAGTCTTAACTTTTATAAAGAATATCTCTTTGGGTTTGAGACTTTAGCCTTTGCAACTTTAGGGATCTTATCTATTCACGAACAGCTTGTAACACTCCAAAGAGAAAGGAAAACTTGAAATTGCATCATATGACCCCTTTAAAAACAACCGAGGTTGACAAAAGTGCTGTTCAGAATAGAAAAATAAAATTAAATAAAAACAAGATTACCAAATTTAAAACACAACAATAGTAAAACAATAATGATCAGAGGAGTATTGAAGACTAGAGAGAATAAGTATGTATTTAGAGCAGATTTAAGCAGAAATAGCAACAATAGAGAGAGCTAATTAAATTTGAAGAGGTAGATTGTTCCATAGTTTTGGACCTGCAGTTGCAAAAGTGCGATCACCTCATATTTTAAGTCTAGATCTAGGCATGATGAGTAGACAGAGATCACTGGATCTCAATGTACTAGAAGGGGTGTACGGACAGAGCAGGTTAGCCAGGTACTGAGGGGCCAAATTGTTGAGGGCTTTATAAACAAATAATATAATTTTAAAATAATTTCTATATTTGATAGGTAACCAGTGCATTGCAGATAAAATAGGAGTTAGTGGCTCATACTTGCGGGTCCTGGAGAGAAGTCTAGCAGCTGCGTTTTGCACTAGCTGTAGGTGGGAGAGGGAAGACTTAGAAACACCATAATAAAGGGAATTACAATAATCTAAATGAGATGTTACAAAAGAAAATGAAAAAAAAAACCTTTGAAAAAAATTATTCACCGTTTGGAAGTTACTCTGTAATAAAAAGGGTTATACTTTAGAATGTTGATGATGAAAAAAGCATGATTTTACAACAGAACTGATCTGTTTGTCAAATTTTTAAGTTATGATCAAACAGAATGCCCAAGCACATTGAGTTTCATATGGGGCCAGAGAGCCGTGGTCAACATCTAACACACCATTTTACAATTTTCCATAGGGCCCAAATATAATTATTTTGGTTTTATGTTCGTTAGGGTTTGGGGGTTGAAGACAATGATTAGTTTGTTCAGGTGTGCTTGATTAGGGTTGGAACTAAACTCTGGCCCTCCAGGACCGACGTTGCCCAGCCCTGTGTCACGGTTCACTCAAGGAGCATGGGAACGAAGGAGCGAGGAGACGAGGAGTAATGCAAATCAACAGGTTTTAATATAGGCATGCTGGGGATACAAGGAACATTGGAGACATCAGGCAAACAAAATGACATTTAACAGCAGACCCCAAACACAGGGTTTAATTGAACAGTAACTGATCGGACACAACTGGGAACAATATGAACTAAACGGGGAACACCTGGACCAAATTAACATACGGAAAGGAACAGGAAGGACCAAATAAGGGCATAAACAGAGCACAAGGGGGAGAAAAACACACAAAACATGGAACAAAGTCTGACATAACTCCCTCACAACATCCAGCGGGAAGGGGGGGGGCACTTGGAGGTCCCCAAGGACAGACACGGGACGGCAGACCTCCAGCACCGTACCCATTGCAGGACCCCCAGCAGATCCGGCAGTACGAGAATAACGGGCTCCGAGGTCCTCTCGGGGCTTAACTGGAGATCAGGAGCCGACACTGGAGAGAGCTCTGGGGCTGGCGCCGAAAGCACAAGGGGGAAAAAAACACACAAAACATGGAACAAAGTCTGACATAACCCCCCCACAAAAACCCAGCGGAAGGGGGGGGGCACTCTGGAGGTCCCCAAGGACAGACACGGGACGGCAGACCTCCAGCACCGTACCCGTTGCAGGACCCCCAGCAGATCCGGCAGTACGAGAATAACGGGCTCCGAGGTCCTCTCGGGGCTTAACTGGAGATCAGGAGCCGACACTGGAGAGAGCTCTGGGGCTGGCGCCGATTTAGAAGCGAGGATGAGGGCTGCTTGCAGTCTTTTCCTTCTCATCCCCCTCTTACGGTATGAGGGTGATTTGAGCGACCGCCGGGCTTGAGTCAGCAGCGGTCGGTGGGCGGGTCCTGGATCGAGGCCGGACACTCTCCAGACACTGGAAGATTCCTTCCCTCCAGCTCAGTCCCGTGGTGTCTGGGAGGTCAACGGGGTGATAGTAATTGGCCCCGATCCAGAACAGAGAGTTGAGAGACACGTCATCCAGCGCCGTACACACGCCATACACACGCCATACACACGGGCTAGGGTTGCATAACGTGCAGCGGTTTACATTGCCGCGGAGGAAAACAGGGAACTTTCAAAAAATTGAAAATAAAAATGTGGAGAAGGGGCGCCACTTACTTTTTGTCAGGTCTGCTGTTCTGTCACGGTTCACTCATGGAGCATGGGAACAAAGGAGCTAGGAGACGAGTAGAAATGCAAATCAACAGGTTTTAATTAAAGCACGCTGGGGATACAAGGAACACTGGATACATCAGGCAAACAAACTGACATTTAAAAACAGACCCCAAACACAGGGAAACACAGGGTTTAAATGAACAGTATCTGATGGGACACACATGGGAACAATACAAACTAAATGAGGAACACCTGGACCAAATGAACATACGGACAGGAACAGGAAGGACCAAATAAGGGCATAAACATAAACAGAGGGGGGGAGGAAAACACACACAAAACACGGAACAAAGTCTGACACCTTGATGTACAGGGTAAAAAATACCGGCCCCAGGATTGATCCCTGTGGAACTACACAATTTAGAGGTATACTAGAGGAGGTCTGATGACCAATACGAACACCAAAACATCTATTGGTCAGATAAGAATGGAACCATTGTAAGACTCTTACACGAAGGCCCATAGATATCTCCAGGCATGTCAACAGGACCTCATGGTCAACCATATTGAAAGCAGCCCTACGATCTAATAAAACTAAAGCCATGGATTTACCGGAATCAGTTTCTGTAAAACTTTCCCTTGAGATTCTTAAAAGGGCAGATTCAGTACTATTTTAAAGCTTTAAAACCAGATTGAAACAATACATGAACAGAATTAACAGCCAAATCATATTGTAATTGAGTAAGTACAACTTGCTCAAGGATCTTTGAGATAAAAGGTATATCAGAAATAGGACGGAAATTAGAAAGAGAGGTTTTATTTTATATGGCTTCACCACAGTACATTTAAGACTTTTAGGGAAGGAACCAGTAAACAAACATTTGTTAATAACCATTAACATGCCAGGATAAACTATGTCCATGATTTGTCTAAGGAAAATAGGTGGTATAATATCCTGAGGGCAAATAGTTGGTTTTAGGTGACCAACAATTGAATTACATGAAGTCAAATCAATAGGCTCAAACTCAGACCAGGTAAAAGAACACAGTGGAACATCATGCAAAATGTATGCTGAATTAGAAAGTTGGGATCTTAATGTTGTGATCTTATGTGATCTTAGTGACAGAGAGAAGTAGTGGGCTCTAGAATAGAATGCACAGAGGGATTTAAGACAGAGTTAACATTACAAAAAATAACTTGAGGTTTATGACAATTGTTTGTGATAAGTTCAGACAAATATTTGCATTTTGCAGTCTTTACAGCATTCTAAAACATGTTATAGGAGTTTCTGAAAACTTCATAAGAAACCTGCAATCTGTCCTTTTTCCATTTGTGTTCAGCCTGTCTACAAACCCGTCTCGGAGTACATGTAGTGTCAATGTGCCAGGACACTGGTGCAGGATTATGATTTTATACTTCAAGGGGGCAATAGAATTCATGATATCTGCACAGGTAGAATTAAAAAGATTAAGATATGCATCAGTGTCCAGATTAAGCAGAGTCAGACTCCAGAGAGTGGCATTCATCATGGTAGGCTACAGAAAATTCTTCACATGAATGTTGAGTAAGATAGTGAGTCAAACATGCCAGCGATGGATTTCTGAGGATTCAGCCAGTAAGAGGAACAGTAAACTGGCCTGTGATCAGAAAAAGATGCAATACTGATATCAATGTTTGAAATAGAAAAGCCAGGGGTAAAATCAAATCAAGGGTATGACCATGCATATGTGTTGGACCAGAAACCCATTGGGTCGCAATCAGAGAAAAAAAAATTCTGCAGAGTATGGTTTAGAAGCACAGCAAACATGAGTATTAAAATCACCCAACAGTAGTATTTTTCATGCCTGGTAACACAAATCCACCATTAATACAGCAATAGACAGAAGAGGAGAGGAGACGAGCTGAGATTAAAAGGTGAGAGGAGACTAGACAAAAGCAGAGTAAAAGCAGAGTAGATGTAGGAGAGGAGACCACACGAGGAACATGAGCAACCCAGGCTCATTGGAAATACATGAACAATACTATATTACGACCTCAATACACTTTTACCATAGTGCATGATTTGTAAACTAATACATGTAAATATTTGCATAACACAACCAGCTCTGTATGTATGGCTTTTCTGACATAGTAAACTTGCTCCGTAGCTCACCTGGTACAGCTTTGCCCTTGCGATGTGGAGCGCTTGGGTATGAGCCTTGTGAAACAACAT
Organism: Sinocyclocheilus grahami; assembly: GCF_001515645.1. NCBI lineage: Eukaryota > Metazoa > Chordata > Actinopteri > Cypriniformes > Cyprinidae > Sinocyclocheilus > Sinocyclocheilus grahami. The sequence continues at coordinate 188,960 of NW_015505786.1, forward strand.
TGCAAAAAAGAGCTGAATTGAAATGATTGAAATGATACCGCAACATACAGTATATGTCACAATGACAAAATTATACCACAATATATAATTTAATGACAATAAAATTGCCATGCCCTTCATGTCTGTATTGCTGGCAAAGCAATGAAAGCAATAACGCAAATTCCTAATTTGTCTAGGCTATATATTACGATGATTTGGAGTACCTTTAAGATAATTTCACACTGAGCGTGGTGTGAAAAAGTGAGGCGAATTACAGACGAACAATTTTTTCACACCGTGCGCAAAACGTTTGATCGCCTTGATCGTGCTAATTCACGCCTGCAAGCTAGGTGGTGCTGACCATTAGTGAATTTTTCCTCATTTATGTATCTCATACAGGTATATGACTTTTTAAACATCAATCGCTGCTCCATATGCAGCATTAAATTAAGATAAATAAAGTTTGGTACAATTAGCATCAAGCTACACTTCAAAATGTATGTACTTATTAATGTTTTTGCTCAAAACTCAATTTCATCATCGAGTGAGTGCTTGTAATAACTTCCGATTTTGATTCTATAATAGGCAGACATGCACTCTTTGTATGTTTTATAATGGATTGAATGCTACACCTGCTTATCCTTTGTCATAAACATCCTTTGTTGTTATAAAAATACCATGAGCTGCATTAAAAACACATACATATGTCGTCATAATCATGTCTATTTACTTTCATATTTCATATGTAGAAAAATGTTTCTCTCAATTTTTTATATATACGGAAGGGCAGGAGATCACATTATTGACAGATCTAGAGTGAATGTGCTCTGACTCATAACACTCGCACACATGGAAGAAAACGGACAGTGCTCTTCAGATTACATAAATCAGTGGAAAACGAATATAAATTATATTCTGTATAAAGAACATGTGAGAATAAATCAGTTCTCGTACCAATGATAACAAGAACGTCTAGGTTACTTGTGTAACCCTCGTTCCCTGAAGGAGGGAACGGAGACGTTACGTCAGTCGTGACTGACGAATTGGGATCTCGCCCGAGAGCCCAATCACCTTCGAGTGTTAACTAAACAAGCCAATGACAGTTGGCGTGCGTGTTTTGCCACGCGCACCCCGCCCCGCAGCGCGGGTATAAAAGGAGAGCTCGTGCAAACGCACATCAGTTTTTCGCTGAGGAGCCGAGACTACATACTCAGCGGTGTACAGTGGTGGTACAGCAACTGTGGCGACGGAACGTAACGTCTCCGTTCCCTCCTTCAGGGAATGAGATGTTCCCTTTCAGTCAGTAACGTTCTACGTTACGTCAGTCGTGACTGACGAATTGGGATTCGTATGGA
>NW_015505786.1:209794-210089 GCF_001515645.1 Sinocyclocheilus grahami
GCCAGAGGGTGCCCCCTCTCTGAGAAAGGAGATCTCTCCTCAGAGGAATTCGCCAAGGAGGGGCTGTCGCGAGGAGCATCAGTTCGGGGAACCAAGTCCGACTGGGCCAATATGGTGCTACCAAGAGGACCTGCTCCTCGTCCTCCCTGACCTTGCACAGTGTCTGTGCGAGAAGGCTCACTGGGGGAAACGCATATTTGCGTAGGCCCCGAGGCCAGCTGCACACCAGTGCGTCCGTGCCGAGGGGTCCCTCGGCCAGGGAGTAAAACAACTGGCAATGGGACGTGTCCGGGGA
>NW_015505786.1:210103-211157 GCF_001515645.1 Sinocyclocheilus grahami
GAGCGGCCCCACAGCGTCTCAAAATCAGCTGGACTGTCTCGGGGTGGAGTCGCCATTCTCCCGCAAGGGTGGGCTGACGTGAGAGCTCGTCGGCTGCACGATTGAGCTCGCCTGGGATGTGAACGATGCGAAGCGACCTCAGATGCTTTTGACTCCAGAGGAGGAGATGGCAGACGAGTTGCGACATGCGACGGGAGCATAGACCGCCCTGGTGGTTGATGTACTGTCCAGCACAGAGGAGAACCGAATGCCCCTGAACTTGGGAGGGCAAATTGAATCACATAGCCGAGTCTGACGGTTCACATGAGACAGCGAGACGGCCTGGGGCATGCTAACCAGGCCCCCAGCGACTGAACAGGCGGGACTAGGGAAACCACCGACTTACCCGCAGTGGGGCAGCGCAGTGGAACACAGGGACCCAACCCGGGAGGCTTCCGTGCGTCCCAGGGTGGGGTCTAAGTGCGCGGCGCGCCACTTACCTGGCTCCACGGCTGGGCAGGGGGCTCGTGAGGAGGCATAGCGCCCGTGAACTGAACCCTGCTGCCCATTGGCGAAGGGAGAGGGGGTCGGCCATGTGGAGACTGGGTCTCTCACACTGCGATCCTCGCCCTCTTGGAACCTGGGGAAAAAGGAACCCGCTCTTCTGTTGAGGTTTTGGGCACCACTGGCTGGGTAGCCAGCGGCGGAACAGAAAAAAACAGGAACCACCCTCGTGCAACTGCTTCAACGCTTTGGCCTGGTGGACTTGCAGGAGGAAGCGGCCTGTCCAGCAGCGCTGTAAGCCTAAGCCGTCAGAGCGGACGAGAACTTACAGGCCCTGGACGGAAGGTGTGGACTACCCCTCCAGGCGGCGACGCTTTGTGGGCAGAGCTGCATGGCAATAGCGCGCTCAACCGGAGGGATGTCCACATACCCTTGGGCCGCCCCCCCCCGTTGAGGGGGGTGAGGACGGAGGAGGTATCAGGTCTGTTTCGGGCAGAAAAAGGTGCCTTCCAAGACATAGTGACCTCATCATGCACTTCCGGGAAGAATGGAACCGGAGGCGGCTGCCGAC
>NW_015505786.1:219547-246903 GCF_001515645.1 Sinocyclocheilus grahami
CCTCAGGTCTCCCTGACCATGAACCGAAGTAGCCCTCCGAGAACTGGAAGAGCTAGAGCGGGGCATGGCAAGGGGGATACCCCCCTGTTTAATGAGGAGGTATCTAGACCGCAACGTCTCGCGATGGTCATGTTCCCGCACTGAGAACATGACTCATCCATGAGCGCTGCTTCAGCGTGCTGTAAGCCCAGGCACGAGAGGAAGCGATCATGACCATCAGATGGAGGCAGGAAACGACCGCATCCAGAAACGCACGAGTGGGAAGCCATCTTTAAAAAGACGCCCGTCGCTCGTGGAGCTCTTTTAGACATTTGCTCTTTTAGGAAAAAAAGGAAACACGCTTTTAGAGAGAGCGCTGAAGCGCCCAGGGGAGGTTGCGGCGAGACCGCAGAATGGCAGCTGCAGCACGCCGAAGATGAGCAGCACTGAATGGCAACCCCCGCTGACGCGCCATAACACCAACGCCAGCTGTTTCTTCCAAACACTCGCGGAGATTCGTCCTGAGAAGGCTCGGCTCCGAAGCGAAAAGCTGATGTGCGTTTGCACGCACTCTCCTTTTATACCCGCGCTGCAGGGCGGGGTGCGCGTGGCGAAACACGCACGCCAACTGTCATTGGCTTGTTTAGTTAACACTCGAAGGTGATTGGGCTCTCGGGCGAGATCCCAATTCGTCAGTCACGACTGTCAGTCAGTCACGTAGAACGTGACTGACTGAAAGGGAACTCAGCATTCACTCTCTTCTCTCTTCTGGGATACTCTTATTCAGTGTTTGTTTACACTGGTTTTTGAAACAGCTCCACCACTCTTGCCCTTTTTGTGCAATAGCAGCTGCACCGGGCACGTGATCTAAGTTCCAATCTAATTGGACGGCCTGTTTCATCACAGAGCGATGGGGAACAAATCAACACACAGCTCAAAAAATAAATAAATGCTTGCTTTTTTGTGCCACTAATGTTCGCACCCAGTGTGAATAGCTCTACAGAGAACAATTGTTTTGATTTAAGAACGTCATCACTCAAAATTTTCACATTCAGTGTGAAAGGGTCTTTAGTGTCTTAAATGTGATGCTAAAAGCTCTTGACTATTCTTCAGTTTTTTGATGCCTTTGGGAGTGAGAAAAGGTTGGAGGAAACCATGTTCAAGTCTTCAATAGAAAAGATTAAACCAGAACTAACCTTTAGATCTAAACCTCTCAGGAAGACCAGCTGCCCAGAACAACATTGACTTGATATACTCATTCACACACACATAGTCGCTCAGGGGATCACTTCAGGGTATGAAGTTTGATGGCCATCTTAACTTACCCATTCCATGGCATATCAAACGGAACTCTGGAAGTGTGAGAGAGTCATCTGAAGAACGGTCTATTATCACCGCGTCCCACCACAGCACATCAAAGAGCTCATTCCCCAGTCCTGACCACAGCTACGACTGCCTCTAAAGGACACTCATCAGCACTGACACCCCTCTTATGCAGAACTGGCACAGAGAATTGCTGTTTAGCTTCAGTCCCAGAGCATGCTGGGACAGCCAACCATCCCTTTACATTCAGAGAAGAGAGGAGGTGAACTATAGAGGAGCGAAAGGATGAACTCTGCCATCTGGAGCTGGCTAAGGAAGTGCTGCATATTACCAATGATTACATCATTATACACGGTCGGCACACACACATATGCCACCCCAGAATGAGTGTGTTTGCTGAATAAAATTTGCCTTCAATTAGAGGAACCAGGGGAAAAGTCTCTCAGCTGTACAAATACACAACTAGAAAAAAGGCCTGGGAGAGCGAAGAGAGCGAGAAAAGGAAAGCAGGAAAACACTTATAATTGCTCACGAGCTGATGTTCTGAAGGGCGGGTTTGTGTGTACTTGACATTATCGGGATTCCTTGTTTTGTTTCGAAATGAAAATCAAGCTGTTTGTGGAAGCATGTTTTCCCTCTAAAACTAGTCGGCAGTTTCTAACATCTCCATATTTACACTCGCCGATGACAGGGAACTATTCGTGTTTGCTCGCATATTAAAGAGCTGTTGACCTGATCCATGTTGCTTTAGATTCAGATGTGGTCGGGGCTTGATAAACAGGGAGTGTGTTTTAGTATTCCGGAGAACTCCTCTACCATTGCCACTCTCTCTCCTTCTCTCGTGCCATCTCTGTAGGGAGCCTAAGCAGTTATGGTTAAACAGGCACAAAGACACCCAGCTGGCAGAATGTTCAGACAGCGAGGAGTGAGATGGAGAGGGAGGTGCATGGCAGGTGAGGATATGATTGTAATTGGACCTAGATGGAGTGATGGAAAAAAGGGCTACATATAGCAGCAGAATACAGTTGTCAGTCCCAGTAAATACAGATAAGTTCACACACAGTTCAGCTATAAACAATTTTTATGTAAGTTTTACTACGACAACTGAATTTTGCAACTTGGAGAACTGACTCATAAGCTCTATTCGCATGGGATTAGTATTATCTGGGGACCTTGTGTGATTTTGAAATTACCCCCCCACATCTGAATTTCGTGTGGTGCATTCGCATGGGATAAGCGAAGCCTGTGATTTTACTCGAATTTACTGACTTGTCTCCCGGATACCCAGAGGTGAAGGCTTTGAGAGTCCCGTTCTATGGTCCAGATGGATTTTTAAAAAAAGAAACTAATATAGTTTCGTGAGCTGTGTCATTTACATTTCACCAGGTTAAAATAATATGTCAAGCTTTATGCTTGATTTATTTGTAACACATTAACCTCAAAACCTTTTCAGCTTTCTCTTTCTGCAAATTGTATGGTGTAGCGATATAACAGCACCCAGAATACTATCAAACACTCCAATGCAGCTCCATTCTTCGCGAAAGATGGATAAAAAGGCGCACAGCAAACAAAAACCTCGAAAAATGATATTTGACCTGCCAAATGCTGGCCGAATCACAGAGATGCCGATTCCCACGGGACTAATATTATCACAGGACCTCGGTTTTCGGCGAAATATGGTAGGTCTTTTGCGGGGGAATTTTTACTTTACAAATGACAGACATGGCCGATTCGCACGGGATTAAGATCACAGACAACCTCCGCAATTATTACAAATGACTGGAGGTCACCAGGTAAAACTAATCCCGTGCGAATAGGGCTATATAAACAGATACTGTATGATCAATGCGTCATTTGTAGGTTTTCATTTATTTATTTTAAATTTTTATTTATTTTTTATTTTTATCTAATGCTAAGTATTATCAGGGACAGTTTTGCCATTATTATTACAAATACCTCAAGGATTTTAAAATAGTGTTTAATAGGGCCTTGGGCCCATTCTTCGTACGTCGCTAACTTAGTTAGCTGGATTTCATCGTTGACGATTTGGCATGATTTTGGATTGTTTGGTTCTTTGAAGCTCATCCTGGAGTTGCTGTCATAGCAACAGGTCCATAAGCTTAAACCTGCTCGGGAGCAGACTTATTTCATGTAAACAGGATTAGATTGCATCTTTTTAAGCAGAATTTGTACTTAAAATCTGTCCGCTACTACCGCTACTTTATTACAAGAGTACCCCACTAATCCAGGGACAATAATTTAAAATAATAATCATTTAAAAATTAATTTTTCAGAAAGATCAGGCCCTTTCTAACGGAGCATGCTGTACAACTTCTTATCCAGGCCATTGTCATTTCTAGGCTGGACAACTGCAATGCTCTTCTAGCTGGACTTCCATCAAGCACAATCAAACCTCTACAAATGATTCAGAATGCAGCGGCACGACTGGTCTTCAATGAGCCCAAAAGAGCCTATGTTACACCTCTCTTTATCTCCTTGTACTGGCTACCGGTTGCGGCTCGCATCAAGTTCAAGACATTGATGCTTGCATATAGAACAGCCACAGGCTCAGCACCTGCCTACTTCCACTCACTACGAATCTACATCCCCTCCAGAAGTCTGAGATCCACTAGTGAGCGACGCCTCGTGGTACCATCACAGAGAAGCTCAAAATCACTTTCCAGAACATTCTCGTTCACCACTCCTGGCTGATGGAACGATCTTACCACCCCTATCCGGAATGCTGAATCCCTGACAATTTCCAAGCGACAGCTGAAAACTCATCTCTTTCGAAGCTACTTGACTTCATCATTAAAAAAAAACATTTTTCTCTTTATTTATTCCTTCTCTTTCTAGCTTGTACTTATTTGAACAATGTCTAAGAACTTGGTATTACAACCACTTCCTGTGTCTGTTTGCCTCTTTAAGAAGAATCGCTTTATGTATCCCCCAATTGTAAGTCGCTTTGGATAAAAGCGTCTGCTAAATGACTAAATGTAAATGTAAATGTAATTTAAAGATAATATAATAAAGTTGTGTAGTCTTTAATACTATAGACACAGCCAGTTTTACTCACTGAAAGATTTATTCATCATAAAAGTATTACTTCATACTTTATTCGAGTCTTAGACACATGCTATACAGATAATGTAGAGTTGTGCATTAATTTGTGTGCTGACAGATATTATGGGAGTGGCTTGGTGGAGAGCAGGAGATGCAGATAACATGATAATATCCCTTAAGAAACTTTAATTAATGCTGTCACGTAACAAATCTGTTCAAATATAAAATTAAATGAATTGCTAATTACTACATTGAAATAAAAATGTAAAGCCTGTACAAATATTAGAAATCGTGAATATAAATAGTTGGGAATCATGTAAAGAATTAATAAAATAAAATAAAAACAGTGCACATTTCATTTATCTATTATAACATTTATGTAGTTTTGTTCAGTTGGCTGTTTCCTTATAAAAGTCCAAAAATTGGTCAAGTTTTTAGTCAGGTGTCTTTTTTAATTATATGATGTCTTATATTGCTGTCTTGTCGCCAGCCAATCGATGCATTGCTGATCGTGGTTTCGAGTATCGATACATAGCCCCTTTTAAACCAACCCATGAACGCGCAATTATCTCAGATAACTCAATCCAGACATACTAATCATCATCAACAGGTGCGTTCGAAGAACCGAATTAGCCAGATCCTAATTAGCGCGATGATATCATCTTGGATGTGCCATTTCATCTCAGATGTAATAAGCGACGTACGAAGAACGGGCCCCTGGATTGCAAATTGTTTGTTTATTTATTTAGCAACAATTACAGGATGAATTTATATATTCATGCATTCACTATACCATTTGGGGTCTATAATGATGTAATGTTTTTGAAAGAATGCTCACCATTTATTTGATAAAAATACTGTTAAATACTAATTTTGTGAACTAACTGACTAATCTGATTTGGTGCTTAATAATATATAATAATATAATATAAATAAATAAATAAATAAATAAATGTATATATCACTGTATTTACTTACAAGATTATTTGATGAATAGAAAGTTAAAAGAACAGCTTATTTTTTAAATAGAAATATAAAAAAATTTGAATATGTTATATGAATAGAAACATTGTATATGTTTTACATGCCACTTTGGATTATTTATTGCATCCTTGCTGAATAAAACTTTATTTGACTGAAAAATATTTATTTATCTTACTGACACTGATTAAATGGTAGTGTGCATGTGATTACTGTTTAATTTTTTTATTTAAATAAACTTATAAAAGATGACTGTATAATAAGATTAATGTTTTGTACATTTTGTGATATTGCATGAAAAAAATGCTTTATGAAAACATCATTCTGTGAATACAATGTCCGAAACATGTAAGAAGAACATAAATTAATTCACACTGCAATTGAACTTGATTTTTCTTGTGTTATAGAAATCTGTTATTTTGATATTTACATTTCTTATTCACGACTGTCGCATTAATCGAGAAGAGGCTTGACTTCGGTTGTTTGTACAGTCTGTCACAGGAGAATTAGAGTATCACACCTGTTAGGTTGTCAATCCCAAACACTGACTGTGTGAACGTAGCCAAGGTGGCAGAGAATAATTTAGAGGAGGATGAATAGTGAAAGAGATACGAAAAAGAGGGAAAGAATGAGGTATTAGCTGAGGATCAAAGAGTGTTAGGGGGAAAACGCACTGGAGGCAGAAACATAGGGAAGAAAGAAGGTATTAAGTGGGACTAAGAGACTGTGAGTGAGAGATGGAGGGAGGAAGAGAGGGAGTGAGGAAACAGGGATGAGGAGGTTGTTTGAATGGGAAAGGTGGCAGAGAGCTGATTTGAAGGCATGAGGATGGGCTTAGCACAGCTGAGCTGTTCGAGCTGCATATCTGAGGCGGAATAGAGGATTCCTGGAGTTTCACTTTAATTCCATTAACACAAAGCCATCAGAGCCAAGATGGAGTCCACCTGGGGAGAACTAAACCTCCTCTGACTAAATCTCTTGCTGTTTTTCTGTCACAACCATGTGACAGACTAATTCAGCATGTAAAACTGGCCTTTCAGGAATTTACATGAATATCCTGAGTTAAGAACAGCTTAAGGTCTATGAGTTGCCTTTGTGGCCTGTTGTCAATTTGGCAATACCAAACAACAAGCTTCTAAAAGGTGAAAATATAAAAACTGTGTGTATTTAGGAAAATATGAGGATTGCTGTTTTGTTAGCGCACTTACATGAACATTTCAGTAAATATATTTTTTATTAAATTTCTAAATCATCTTTTTTAAAGTGGAGCAAGAGTACTTTTCTGTGAGGATGAGCATCTGGTTATGCGTAAGTCCTGTGGGTGGAGTATGTAGGTAGGCACTGTCCCAGTTTGAACACGTTCTGTCTTAATAGTAGGCAAGACTAGAAATAGTACATCCCAAATCAGAGTATGTGGTCCATGTGTGCATGCATTGTGCTAATATTTCCCTCAACTCCTTTTTGGTGAGAGAAGTTTGAGAAAGTTCTAAGACTTAGAAAAGATGCAAGGAAATGCAAAGTATCTGCTGCCACAGCAGTTTTAGATGTAGGAACTTAAAACGTTTTATGGAAATAATTTAAGCTAAACGGTAATGCTTGTGGTGTCAAGATCATGTAAGAAAAAAAGGATAATATATACTATTAAAACAGTTTGTTGATAACTAATATCTAAAAGGGCATTGATATATCTTGTAGCGTCTGGACCAATCAAACACACAATTTTCATTTGATTGAACAAATCAGTTCTTCATTAGATTAACAAATCATCACAGTCCCCTCACCCAATAAACTGGATGCCAGGATGTCTGCAACGACACCAAACCATGGCAGCCCTGACACCAGATACATTTACGACCTCATGGAATGTGAGCAGGGAAAATCACTGCATGTTCCACAGCAAGAGGCAAATGCACAGTAGAAATTGACTTTTCTACTAATTAATTCATAGGAAGACCTTTCTTTGAATGAACACACATGATCCTTCAGGTAATTGTGTATATTATTGCTGTCTTGTATATTATCTGTTGTATTGTAGACTAGTTTACGCATATGCAAAAAAGATTGCTAATGTCAACAGATTTTACTTACAGACATACCAATCTCTGTGTAGAAATAACATTATGATGCTGCCATCTTTCTGAAGTCATTTTTACACCCCTGTAATTTGGCTCTGACTCTCAGGTGAAAATTACCATTATGACCCCCCTCTACAAAATAGTGGATTACTCAGTAAATATACATCCATGACATTTAATAATTTGGCTTTCTTCCTCATTTATGTTTTTCCTTCACCAGAAATAAACAAATATTAGCAAAATGAAACATTTGAGCCAGGGACCTCTGGTTAAGTTGACACAGAATGACCCTATACTGTATATACTGTATATCTCATCTAATCTCATTTTGCCCCCGTAGTTCTTCCTGTGTTTCCTTATATGGTCTTTTTCGTGTTCTTGTTTAGTTTGATTGAATGAATGAAAGATGCATTTATATAGCGCATTATTGTGTATTGTTGTACACCCAAAGCACTTTACAATCTTGTGGGTATACATCCATGACATTTAATAATTTGGCTTTCTTCCTCATTTATGTTTTTCCTTCACCAGAAATAAACAAATATTAGCAAAATGAAACATTTGAGCCAGGGACCTCTGGTTAAGTTGACACAGAATGACCCTATACTGTATATACTGTATATCTCATCTAATCTCATTTTGCCCCCGTAGTTCTTCCTGTGTTTCCTTATATGGTCTTTTTCGTGTTCTTGTTTAGTTTGATTGAATGAATGAAAGATGCATTTATATAGCGCATTATTGTGTATTGTTGTACACCCAAAGCACTTTACAATCTTGTGGGGGGTCTCTCCTGAACCACCACCAGTGTGCAGCATCCACTTGGATGATGCGACGGCAGCCACAGGACAACGGCGCCAGTGCGCTCACCACACACCAGCTACAGGTGGAGAGGAAAGAGAGTCATAGAGCCAATCAAGTGGTTGGAGATTATTAGGGGGCCATGATAGACAAAGGCCAGGGGGCAATTTGGCAAGGGTTACACCCCTACACTTTACGAGAAGTGCCATGGGATTTTTAATGACCACAGAGAGTCAGGACCTCAGTTTAACATCTCATCCAAAAGACGATGCTTTTTGACAGTATAGTGTCCCCATCACTATACTGGGGCGTTAGGACCCACACAGACCACAGGGTGAGCACCCCCTGCTGGCCTCACTAACACCTCTTCCAACAACAACCTACTTTTCCCAGGAGGTCTCCCATCCAGGTACTGACCAGGCTCAACCCTGCTTAGCTTCAGTGGGCAACCAGTCTTGGGCTGCAGAGTGATATGGCTGTGGCATATGGATTGCCTTATGATTCCTTGCCCCTGAGTTTCTTATTATCCTGTGTATATTAGTTCCTGTCTGTTCCTTAGTTCTTCGTTGGGTCTTCTTGTTGTGAACATCATCCTTGTGTTCTGTGTCTCCATGTTGGATTATTAAAGAATCTCGTATTGTGAAATCTCCACGTCTCCTCGTTTCCTCGTGTCCATGCTCCAGTGAATTGTGACAGAAGACTCGACCCAATACAGTTACCTCCATGTGTTCCCTCCATTTTTGTTTCCGTTTTTTCCTTAGTGTTTTTTAGTTTCCGTAATCTCCATGGATCCCCTGTCCTATCCAGAGTACCTCCTCCTCCTGCTGGAGCAGGGGGAGAGATCGCTCGAGGGCCATACTAGACTATTCCTGGTCCTCGCTGCTCTAACCAGTTACCTGGACGATGCGCTCTGTGAGTTCAACGACGCCAGTTTAAACATCTCATGCAGAGCGCTGTTGTACGAAGATGGTCCTCGAGCTAATTTCGCCACCTTTGTGGAGTGGACACTGGTGAGAAATGGATCTCGGTTCCCCGCCTGTTCCCAGGAGAATCTCGCCAGTTCCACTCCCGACACAGTGACCAGCCCACCATCTCCCCAATGCATGGAGCGCATGCCCGAGCCCACCGCTGACGGAGAGCCGGAACCCGCCGTGACCAACGAGCCATCGCCGGACGGAGCGACAGTGCTGAGGATCGCCGCACAGCCGGAGCTGCAAATGACGTCAGTCAAGGTGTTTGAGCTGGCAACAATGCCCGCCACGAGGGAGAATGCTCCGCCCCCTGCACCGCAGCTGAGGGTGAGCTATGTATGGTGCGGCGACTGTGCAACACTGAAGAGGAGGTACTGACCAGGCTCAACCCTGCTTAGCTTCAGTGGGCAACCAGTCTTGGGCTGCAGAGTGATATGGCTGTGGCATATGGATTGCCTTATGATTCCTTGCACCTGAGTTCCTTATTATCCTGTGTATATTAGTTCCTGTCTGTTCCTTAGTTCTTCGTCGGGTCTACTTGTTGTGAACGTCATCCTTGTGTTCTGTGTCTCCATGTTGGATTATTAAAGAATCTCGTATTGTGAAATCTCCACGTCTCCTCGTTTCCTCGTGTCCATGCTCCAGCGAATTGTGACAGTACCATGATTATGCACCATTGACACTGTCATTATAGCCATGTTTATTGTGTGTGTGTGTGTGTGTGTGTGTATGTCAGGTGTCTATATGATAAGTCTAAGGGATGGTGAGACCGGTGATCAGAGGTAATCTTAGCTTCTGGCTACACTTTAACTGCTCTGTCAGCTTACAGCCCCCCACTGACTCGACCCTCTTTCTTTCTTCTCCCTTTGTTCTCTCTGTCTCTCTTGCTCGCTGCCATTTTGGTCATCTCTATTGAGCAGTGTGCCTCAGCTTCATCTATTTGTCTCTACAGGTATAATTTCTACTGTCATATTTCATCTTTTTATATGAAGAACTGTCAGTCACTTTCATAGTTCTATTTTTTCTGCTCTTCCTGTCTTTTTCTCTCTGCGTGTGATGGCTGAATTAATCAGCAGTTGCTCTGGGCATACCCTGAGTTTGACTGGCAGTTCTGTCTGGTCAGCACTCAGAGGATCAGGCTGTAACTAACACCATGGGTCAATACACACTCACAGCACACACATATGTGTGTGTGTGACATACTCACACACACACACACTTACAAGTTTCAGTAACTAGCTGGTTTAAGGAACTGCCTGGAGTGTGATCAATAAAGTTCAGATGCATGAGAAATTAAAGGAGATCACTGTGATGCACACATTACAAACTTTGGCCTGTGCCATGTTAAAGCATTCAGTTTTCCCATATAAACTCAACCATTGTATCATCCCCTCTCTCTCTTTCAGTAGAGAACATGTTTTGAGATTACACACATCAGGTGGATGGAATCCAGTTGTTTAAATTCGTTTTGAGTTAGTAGTCCTATTTAAAATGGTAGTATGCATGCACTACCACTCAAATGTTTGGGATGAGTAAGTTATTTTATTATATATATTTTTTCCACCAAGAATGAGTTAAATTCATAAAAAGTTTCAGTAAAGACATTTATAATGTTATAAATTATTTATATTTTAGTAAATGTTGTTGTGTCCAACTTTCTATTCATCAAATAATCCAAAAAAATATATAACCGTGTCCACAAAAATATTAAGCAGCACAATTGTTTTCAAAATTGATGATGATAAGACATTAATTTTTTGAACAGCAAATCAGCATATTAGAGTGTTTTCTGAAGGATCATATGACACTGAAGACTGGAGTAATGATGCTGAAAATTGAAAAAGTGTTTCTTTAAAAATTAACATGTGAAAATATTTATTGAAATATGCATTATTATGTTTTTATACTAATCTAAGCTATTCTGAACTGATTAAAAAAAACGAAATACTGAGCAAATAACACTAGTGAAGAGTAATGTTTTATTGTGCATAATTACCATTGAAGCTGTAATTTTGTCAAATTATTCTTAAAGGTGCTGTATGTAAGTTTTTGACTCTACTAAAGCATAAAAATACCATAATATGTTTGCAGATATTTAAGAAACATGCTAAGTTAACATACTTGTTTATCTGAAAAACAATGCAACAGTCAGTTATTCTCCTTTGAAAATATGCGTTCCGGGCCGGAATGTGGCCTCTGTTTTGGTTTGTGAAACCCGTCCACTGCCAGTTTACCCAATTGTATTTTGGCACTCCGGGTTGCCAGTTGGCGGAAAACACAGTGTATTTCATTTCATTCATCGTAAAGTGCGCTCGTTCCTGTTGGTGTCGTCAATCTTGCAACCTGTGGGTGTGTCAAGTCTGAGGAGGGGCCGGGTGAAAAAAACCCTCTCCAATATTTTGAATTTGGACTGCAATACCTAGTTCAACCACTCGGTGCCAATCCTACATACAGCACCTTTAAAAAATTTTCTTATAAAATATTATTATAAAACATATAATTTGAATATGTATTCAGTATATGTGAAATGCAAGTTATGAAATTATCCTTAGCAAGACAAAATATTTTTATATTTTATTCCAAATATGTTTAAAAGGTCATTTCCAGGAAAGAGTTAAATACATAATTAAATACATTGTGAAAGTTACTTTAGATTGGTTGACAAAAAAAAAAGGTGTGTGTTAGTGAACATTGTCAGTAAAAGTCTGTATAGTCTGTCATGTATTTCCAGTCTACTAATACGTTTGTCAAGTATTTAGAGAAAAATAGTCTGTCGTATATGACTATTAAACAGGAATTGTTTGCATAATGAAAAGTTACCTTTAATACCAGAGTGGAGCCATACCTGAATGTGAGTCTAGTAAAACAACGTCTAAATAGCCCTTCTTGTTTCAGTGACAGTAGGCGAAAAAGAAAAGTTGTGTATTTTAAAATAGCAATACTTGCCTTAGGGGGCAAACATGGGGCAGTTTATATTTTGCTTTTGATTTGACCACTCAAAAGAGAATAGAGAGAATCAAAGACATCTATAGAGGTCCACAAAGTCCTTAGAGGGCTCGAATCCTCAAATCTCTGCTTCTGCTTAAGCAGTCACAGACTGTTTCTCGTCCCTGAATGAGTCCACATCTAAACTCCTCCCAGGGAACCACAGACCAACATGAGAGGAAGACTGACGCTCTGAAAAAAAGTGGAGAATTGTTAAAGACCAGATAAACTATTGAAACAGAAACCACACAGAGACTATGCAGAACAAACAGTGCAAGACAAAGAAATACTGTTGGATAATAGAGAAGTAGAAACACTCCAGAATCAACCAGTTTTTTTAAGCAGGATTTGCAAAATAGGACACAAACAGAATCCTTGATGTCCCCCGGGCCTGGATTTATAAGAATCACAGCGATGGGACAAAAATGGCGACCAGAATGCACACCAGGGACAGAATGTTCAAACTCAACCAAAACACACATTCATCTACATACACGCAGACGTCGTGTTCGAACACCATCAAACACATTCTCTTCCATACATACTAATCATCCATTTCTATGAAAATGAGAGGAGAGAGCGATTTGCATAAAGCCGTGAAGCCACAAAGTGAAATGAAGGATGGCTTGGAAATGAGACAGCGTGCCAGAAGTAGTATATTTACATTTAAAGCATTTAGCCTGCCACTTAGCATACAAGCGTCACCTGTCAAGACGCTTACCGCTGAAGGATAACTGCTGCCATTTGACGAGGGACGTGCATCAGATACGAATCTCCACACTGATGCAACAGAAGTAATATGAATGTTCAGGTCCGTGTAAAGTGACGTTCGTTTGGCATGGATTATCAACTAGCGTCAAAATGATTATATGCACCTTCCTCAGCCTAAAGAGAGATGTCATACAGATGATTTTATAAACATCAATCAAGGTGCAAATTGAAACAGATGCTAGGTAATAAAGCATGGAGTAGCCACATTTCCACTGCTATCCAATTCTTCCTTATCTGGCTAATACTGCACACACACACATACACACAGAGATATGCTAATCACACTTTTTTAGTAGTCCTATATAGATGGTATGTTTACATTTATGAGTATATATTGTGTAGCTACAGTAAATGCAGTTTTACCGGTTTCATTTTATCTTTGTATCAAGCTTTTCAATCTTAACATGTGAAAATCTATCCTGAATTATAGTGACCAAAGCTACAGATTGTGATATACAATTAAACTTTTATTTTTTATTTACTGTTTAATGCTAGTTTATTTACGATCCGTTTAGGCAAGGCTAGGCAAGGCAAGGCAAGGGCAAGGCAAGGCAAGGCAAGTTTATTTATAGCACATTTCATACACAATGGTAATTCAAAGTGCTTTACATAAAAGAGACAATAAAACAAGGAATTTAAAAACTTTGAAAATTATAAAAATAATGATTTAAAAGGTTTAAAATGAATTTTAAATGGTTAAGAATAGAAAACGATTATACATAAAATATAGTGCAATCAGTTCGGACATTGCACAGTGCTCATTCAATAAATGCACAGCTAAACAGATGAGTTTTGAGTCTGCATTTAAATGTGACTAATGTTTTAGCACATCTGATCTCTTCTGGAAGCTGATTCCAACTGCGGGCGGCATAATAACTAAAAGCAGACTCCCCTTGTTTTGTGTGAACCCTTGGCATTTCTAACTGACTCGATCCTAATGATCTGAGTGGTCTGTTAGGTTTATATTCATTGAACATATCTGCTATGTATTTAGGTATGTATTTATTGTTTAATCTGCTAACTCAGCCTATACCTATGCGAAATGCTTAGTTTTTAAATTTTTATACTTAAGTTGTAAATTATGTTTTTGTTTGATCAGGCATTACACACAGCTACTCCCTGGGTCTTACTGTAGGTGGGCTCAAAATTTGGCATCAGACACTGTGAGAATAGTTTTGGTGAAAATATTTCTTAAACCTACATTGTTTAGTCTAGATATTCTCAATATATCAGTACCATTTTGGTTCTCAGACAATATTAGAGGTTTGTTTGTTAGTTTGTTTATTTTTATTTTTTTGTATTTTGTTTATTTGGTGTATTTTATTGTACTTTTGTATTTATTTATTTATTTTGACACAATGCAATTTTGGCCATTTATTACTTATACTACATTTAAACAGCAGCATTAATAGTGGTGCATCCCTAGTTTAGTTGCACCCATTTGCAGTATTATTTATATACTATTATGTATTAATATTTTGAAAAAAAAAATCAATTTTGTTTTTATTTTGAGTACATTTTATGTGCTTTTGTATTTGTATTTATTTACTTTTTTATATTCCTTTTTAGGTTTTCCTTTTATTAATTTCCATTTACTTTTAGTAATTTTAATACTTTTAGTTAGGTTGCATCAAACTTGAGCATCATTTAAGCAACCGTTAATGTATTTTATTTATAGATGTTCATTAATGTTAGAATAATCTGCGTCAAGCGTGTTTGATAAGGTGGGTTGTTTGGGGTGTGTGTACAGTAGTTTTGACCAATGCCCTCTCCCTGACCTCTTCTACAATGCTTCTTTGTATTGAGTTTGTAGATTGAGTATATTGAGCATGGAAATGTCTATTACGCTGTGAATGTTTGGCCTCGAAAACTGATCGGTGTGTGTGTGTGTGTTTATTCATTCCAGAGAGGTCACTTTACAATTGTGAAGGGTTTCAGATTGAAGCAAATGTGAATATATGTGTGTTTTTGCTAAATGACCAGTGGTTTATAAAGACCATTCATACAACCATATTAAAGTGATGAGCTAATTAAATGGCTGGACTAATTGCCATCCTGAAGAAAAAAAAAATACAAGAAGCCCTTTCATAAGGTTAAAGAGTTATATTACTGCTTCTGACATTGTGCTTACAAAAATCAATCTCTCTCTCTCTCTCACTTGTTCCACCCCCCACCCCCCCTCACACTTTCTCACACCCCCACACACATGCTGGTGGTAATTCTGCTTGACATGCTTACGACCATATGCTTTACATCACCGAGAGCCTCTGTGATTGTGGCCTCTCAGTGGTTTTCATTGCTACGAGAATATTTGAAACCCATCAGTGAGACACTAACAAGGCATGCCATGTCTGTTTAGATTAGGGTTGAAGTGGAACATGATTTAAGACCATCTTTCTTTCATAATTCTCAGTTTCACTGATACTGGTCTAAGATCAGCCCATGCTCAACCCACACCGTCACATAAAGTTAATCAGCCACTGTCAGAAAAGATCATGGATTACAGTGCTTTAATACATGATCACAAGGACAGAATTTCCATACGATATACCAAAACCCAGTGGCATTCCTGGGATCAGATAAGGACCTCAGATCATTTGGGAATTTCTGTCATGTTTCATTATAAGGACACATGTATGTGGTTAGGCCTACTCCTTCATGGACACATACTGTATAGTGATCTACAACACTTTTTTTTTTTTTTGGTAAAGGAATATTTCTTTACATTTCAAGTACAGCTATGCACTTTCTGCTGGGATATTTGTAAAACAGTTGCAAACTGGTATTTAAATATGGCAAAACAGTTTTTGCTCCATCACCATCCACATACAATCAGAAACATCTAGTCTTTCAGATGAGAAAAAAAAACATTTATATTCAAGGTTGAAAACAGTTGTGCTGCTGAATATTTTACTGGAAATAGTGATAAAAAAAATTTTCAGGATTATTTGATGAATAAAAAAATTCAAAAGACCAACTTTATTTGAAATAAAAATATTTTGTAACAATATAAATGTGTTTACTGTCACTTAAAGTGTCATTGCTGAATTAAAATATGAATTTCTTTAAATAGAAATCTCTGATCCCAAACTGTAATATAATTTGGATTTAGGCAACATTTAGAAAACTGTATTGACACCAAAATTAATGATCACATGGGTTCCCACTAAAACTGGGACTGTCACTGTATTGTATTAATTTAGTGTAATTAATAAGAAAATAATAATGTGATTAAATAATTTTTGCAATTAATCATTCCCCCTGACCTGTGTAATATAATGTCTTAGTATTAAGATGTTTACATGTTTTTACACACTTAAAGCAGGAAAATGTTTCCGTTACAGTAGTGTCGGTGTTGCACATGACGTTTATTTCCATCCTGTTCTGTATCACATCAATTTTAGAAGATTATTATTTTGGACATGAACACATGTAACTACTTTTGCTATTAGTGCTCAACTATTCAGAAAACAATGCAGTGTTTCAGAAACTGCTCTAATATAATCATTTGCAAAGCCCCATGCTTGAATGAACACACTGTGAACTTAAACTCTTGTCCTGCACAAAGACACTCTGTGTTACCATGTTTTTTTTCTCCTTCACAGCATTCCATGCTTCATTGAATCACAGTGTGTATGTGTGTGTGTTAGAGTGGACTGTGGATCCCCTGTCCTGAAGGAGACAGTCTGTAATTAGTTTAATGGTTTTAATGGGGAGCTCATTGGCGGTAATCAAAGTTAAACTGTTTGCACATTTTTAGCCTAAACTCTGCTCTCTAATCTGCTGACCTGGAGAATGCTTCACAGGTCATTGGGTTGTGTGTGTGTGTCAAATTGTTTTTTTTGTTTTTTTTGCCTCCGAATTTGACTCTTTACAGCATTTCCTTAGCCACGCTGAGGCAAATTCACTTTAGGGATGCACTGGTATTAAAATTCTGGTTGATATTGATGAATAATTATTTTTGTGTATTGACTAATAAAGTTATTTCAAATTCAGGCATCACAACATCATAATGTACAGTATTAAATTTCATAGTCATTTTAAAAATATAATAATAACTTTTATTATTTTCATACAAATTATAATTACGGGGCAGATTGTGAAAAAAAAAATAAAAAAAAATGTGATTGCTTGCACAGTATTATGTTATGACCTCAAAACACTTTTGCCATAGTGCATGATTTGTAAACTAATATATTTTGATGTTTTGCATCATGATGTTGAAGTAAACTTGCTCGGTACCGCACCTAGTATAGCATTGCAAAAATGCCAAGCACTCTGGTACAAGCCCCGTGAAACACGAGTCAAAATAAAAAACCACAAGAAGGAATAAGATAAAAGGACTTGTAGAAGCATGCAAAAATTGATTTACGTTCATCTGTTTTGGATAAAACTGATCATGCTATTAGCTCCACTCACTGGACATTTCATTTTATTGAAATCGCAAAAATTGCAAGAATCAATTAAATATAATTTTCCTTAAATTTTCATCTTTTTTTTTCTCAATAAGCCAGAGTTGGATAAACATCATGCTTACACGTTATTAAATTATTTTCTATTCATGTTTTTAAAGATTACCTTGTATTTTTACAAGGTAAGTAAAGTGTTAGATCTCATTGTATCTACTTGTACTGCAATAATAGCAATGAGGAATGAAAATTTTAAAGATTCAGTATCAGTCATTATATATTCAATATTTGACCTTAAAGGGGTCATATGATGCAATTTCAATTTGTAATTTCTCTTTGAAGTGTTACAATCTCTTGGTGCATAAAGAAGATATGTAAAGTTGCAAAGACTAAAGTTTCAAATTCAAAGAGATATTCTTTATAAAAGTTAAGAGTCAACCACGCCTACCTAAAACAGCTCTTTCTAACACGCCCCCACCTGTCTACGTCACGATGTGGGAATATTTGCATAACACTGCCCAAATGTTCATGCAGAGGAAGAAGGCATGACTTTTATTCTTGCTTTAGTAAAAGAGGACGATATCTGCTTCGTCATGCCTAGAGCTGATCCGTGCTGGTCGCTGAGGAAATACATCAACTTTGCACTGTGGATCACCGGATCGGCTTTCACTGTGGACGAAGTGGAGTCCAGCCCGGGGTCATCGCATGTGGTAGCTGCTCCTTCGTCGAATCCGCTAGCTGTGCCGTTCTCAATCCCGCCGGCCTCCGCTCACTCTAGCCCGCCGTGTGTGATGCTGTGTGTTTCGTTGTGAAAGCGAAACTACTGTGTTTGGCCTTCCAAACGAGGACACGACTAGAAATCAGTGGTTCAGTTGAATTTACAACACTGTTCCAGAACAGTTCAACCCAAATATTCAGATGTGTGGAGCACATTTTATGGAGGACTGTTTCCTGATCCTGGTAGAGTAGACTACAATGCCGGCTGTTCTGACTCACAGACTGTAAGTACGTTTTCATATTTAAAGGATTTGCCACTGACGATTCAAACGCAAGTTTTGAGCAGTATAGAGTAGCGCTTGTTGTTTGTCATTTCTCTGATCATAAATGCAGACATGGTTTTATGTTTACGCGGCACGATGCAATGCGTAAAAAGACAGTATAAGTCATTATAATCCATAATTATGTCCCCACTGGATGCATCAAATGCCTCGTTTATAATGGGTTTTAATGTTTTTGTCTCATTGCTCCGGCCGGACAGGGCATCGCAGTATGGTGAGGGGCGTAACATTTCCGTCACACGCTTGAGGTATTCGGCCAATCACAATGCACTAGATAGCTGATCAATCAGAGTACACCTCGCTTTTCAGACTGATGAGCTTTGTAAAACTCGACGCGTTTCAGAAAGGCGGGGCATAGAGGAGAAACAATAATGTACAGTATGTGGAAAATAATGTGTTTTTTGAACCTTAAACCACATAAACATCACAAATTCATTACACAAAATACACAAAATAATGTTCTTTTTAGCAACATCATATGACCACTTATATTGCTCAATAACCAATATGGGTACTGATAAATTGTGCAGTTGAAGCAGCCACCAATTCGACCAAGCATTAGTAATTCGCATTCAGCACAGATTTAGTGGGCGTGTTTGTGTTGTTGCCTGATTTGCATAATATATTAAGTTAACCGGGTGCTGAAACAACACAAACAAACTGCACTTTCTTTTAGCATAATGCATTCTCAGTAAATTCCCCCCTCATTGCCGCCATAATCATTTTTTTTTTTTTTTTTTGTGAACTTGTAAGTGATGTTCTTTTTTTATCAGATTGTGAACACAGGCTCTATTGATATTTCCCCTATATGCAGTCGAAGCCACGAAGATCTGTTGCTCTCAGCAGGCGACATTTCACTCTCTCCTTTCATTATACATCATCATTAGTTGAGCTTAAATTGCTGGGATAATGAACCATCTAAGCAACATCTAATCTTTTTGGTGTCAGTAATAAAGATAAACATTCCTCGTATTAATTTCTAAGGTGGTTGTTCCAGTAAATGACCTGTGAGCAAACATTAAGCTCAGCGGTTTGTTATCTATTATGCACGCTACAGTTTGCCAGATGTTCCCTTTTTGACTGTGATATGTCATGAATGTGTCATGTGTGATACATGCACACATTATTTTTTATATGCTGCAATTGATTTTAAGCAGCTGTTTTTTTATTCTTATTTAGCATATTCTTCTTTAGCTAAGCACTTCAAACAGGCTATTAGACAAAAGATAATTATATTATATTCAACGCAACACTTGCTGTTTATGGATTTGTCAGTTCTAAACTCAATCTCCTCTCTCTCTCTCTTTTCTCTCTGGGTTTGCTATCCTATCGTGTAAGTGATGTTCTTTTTTTATCAGATTGTGAACACAGGCTCTATTGATATTTCCCCTATATGCAGTCGAAGCCACGAAGATCTGTTGCTCTCAGCAGGCGACATTTCACTCTCTCCTTTCATTATACATCATCATTAGTTGAGCTTAAATTGCTGGGATAATGAACCATCTAAGCAACATCTAATCTTTTTGGTGTCAGTAATAAAGATAAACATTCCTTGTATTAATTTCTAAGGTGGTTGTTCCAGTAAATGACCTGTGAGCAAACATTAAGCTCAGCGGTTTGTTATCTATTATACACGCTACAGTTTGCCAGATGTTCCCTTTTTGACTGTGATATGTCATGAATGTGTCATGTGTGATACATGCACACATTATTTTTTATATGCTGCAATTGATTTTATGCAGCTGTTTTTTTTATTCTTATTTAGCATATTCTTCTTTAGCTAAGCACTTCAAACAGGCTATTAGACAAAAGATAATTATATTATATTCAACGCAACACTTGCTGTTTATGGATTTGTCAGTTCTAAACTCAATCTCCTCTCTCTCTCTCTTTTCTCTCTGGGTTTGCTATCCTATCGATCTCTATGTTTCCTTGTTGTAGCTCAATCAGTGGAAAAGGCATTAGGTGTGCTCAGGCTTTCAGATGCTCTTTGATTGTCACCAAGTGGC
This sequence comes from Sinocyclocheilus grahami, assembly GCF_001515645.1. NCBI lineage: Eukaryota > Metazoa > Chordata > Actinopteri > Cypriniformes > Cyprinidae > Sinocyclocheilus > Sinocyclocheilus grahami. Next base: position 239,970 of record NW_015505786.1, read on the forward strand.
TTTTTCATCATAAAAAACATCTCAAATTATAGACTGAGTAATGAGCCAGCGCACACACACATTCATACACACACAGCCATCAACTGCTGGCCTGATTCCACTTAAGCAATCTTGCTTCCTTTGAGCTAATTTCAATAATAAAGTGTGTTTGAATGAGGGATGCTTTCTGCTTGTTGCCAGGCTTCAAGAGTATGAAAGCTATTATGAGAGGTTTTGATAGAAGCTCACCTTCCACAGAATCTTCACTCCATATACATAAGATCACTATACTAAGGTTTATTTATATCAGTCCCTGATTGTACAATCTTAAATATTCAATTTATAATGACCTTCTTGTATTGAAGATGTTCTGGGAGTAATGCTGCTTATATAAATATCAAAGCTCAGTAGTGAGGTAGTGATGTATTATTATTATTATTATTATTATTAATTAATTAATTTTTTTAAACCACTTAATCTTCCTCCTTACAATAAATGTTTGTACTTTTTTGTTGTTGTTGTTTCTGACAAATTTATTCAAATTACAATTACTGCTGACCGGTGATATTACAAATTTATTTAAAAATATATTTTAACATTAAATAATTTCAGTATTTTTTAAATGATTGTTTTATTCTAAATTAAATAATTTCATATATATATATATATATATATAAATATGAAGAGTTCATTTGCAAAAAACGATAATACTGATAATGCAATACTTTTTAGAGAGAGTAATATGTATAGAAAACTAATTGCATTTTTTAAGATGCAATTAGTAGCTAATTAATTACATTTTTAGAGTAACTTATCCATCACTGGTGTAAGGAAAATGTCCATAATATGTTATTTTTGGAACCTGACGAGTGAGTCTAACCACTGGTTCTGCACTACATTTTATCTTTTGCGAGCTTGGAAGCTTATGCATTATATCTTTTCACTTCAAGTCTGCGAGAGTGCCAAAACATGATTGGAACGATTTAATTCACTGTGGCCACTTCCTCTGGCCACTGCCTTTATGCCCTCAAGTGAGGCACTTAACCTCTGTCTGATGCGGGAGCTTGCGGTGTCTGGCCCCATCCTCTAATCATTCTGTTACTGTCTCTGATAAAAATCAAAATGCTAACCTTGACACCTAACTAAGAGAAATAGTCCTTTCGGTGTGTGATTAGATTGGACCAAAGCAATCAGAAAGGCAGACCCCTGCCAACACTGGCAACCACGATGCTAAACCTCCCCATTTAACACCACCCTGAGCATTTGCTCACATATGCCACAGACAGCCCCCCGTACGCCCTTATTCCCCATTTAACAAATGTATGAACCCATCAGGGGCGCTGTCAGTACAGAACTATCTAAATGTGAGGGGAGATTTGGTACATTAAGTTCCATGTCAACTTTAACACTGAATTATCGACTGTAAAACCAATCGAACTCTTCGTACATGCCAGTGCTTGACAGCTGTGATCCCTGGAGACAGTGATTCTAACCGTTTCTGAGTGGAATATTTGGTAATGAGAGTTTGGAGTTACAGGCCCAGAGTGAGTTTAGCATTCTTTCCAAAACCTAGTGAGCTGCCTACCTGGAAAGCATTTTAAGGCATCAAAGATTTCATAAGGATATTCTCTAATTTATTCATTTTAAAGTTTCACCTTGTGTTGAAGGCAGTCCTAGAATGCATTGTCATATGCTCAGTGAAAAAAAAAGAAAGAAAAAGTCTGTCCAAAATAGCATACTCTATGTACATCGTTTGAATAAGTACATACCTCACGACCATTAAAAATGTATGTTCTTTATTGTATGAATGTAATCCGGATATACTACATCCGTCATGTTGCCATTGTCATGTGACCTACAGTGTTTTAGAGCCCTATGACCTACAGACCTACAGACCTACAGTTTTTTAGAGCCATTTGAAATACATTTTATTTTTTTCTCAAATTCAGTGTTATATTTACTAAATTCTGTGTTTTCTGTGTATACTACATCCGTCATGTTGCCATTGTCATGTGACCTACAGTGTTTTAGAGCCCTATGACCTACAGACCTACAGTTTTTTAGAGCCATTTGAAATACATTTTATTTTTTTCTCAAATTCAGTGTTATATTTACTAAATTCTGTGTTTTCTGTTTTCATTTTTCTGGATTCCATTTTAAGGGTTTAGTTAACCCTTAAATGCATACCTCGGGTCTTTAGCGACCCGGGACATCATTCTCTACCCTCTCCCTCCTTCATTTTTTTGAAGTTAGACATCAACTTTCTTAGTATTCCTCAATCTATTAATTATAAACAATATACCAAGAAAAAAATAGTACAATATAAAAGAATGCCAGTTTTCTGATTAATTTTTTGTAAAAAGTGTATAGGGTCGCTAGTGACCCGAGGTATGTAAATGTGTAAGTATTTTTTCTGCGCAACTATATTTACATATCTGATGACTCATTATGTTCAATGCATCTTTTTACCTGATGATGTGACGTTTCAATCATAATTACTGCAGGCATAAAACAAACGAATATCATCAGCAAAAATTGAACTGATCTGAATGGTTTTACTGCAGAGCAATTACTATAAACAATGAAATATAAATGTCACTGTCATTTGATGCTGGATGTGATGAATAATTTATCTTCAGGAAACGACTAAAAACACATCTGTTCCACCTTTATTTGACCCTCTAACTCTAGCACTTTCTATTCTACTTTAATTCTACTTTATCTATATTTATCTTCTGTTTTATAAACAAAAACACTAGTTTTAATTTTTTTTCTGTTTTATCTACTTGTTTTGTTTTGTGTGTGTGTGTGTGTGTATAATATATATATATATATATATATATACATATATACACACACACAGTATATACACCTTGCTACGTGTACTGCGTTGGGCTAACCGAGACTTGTCATTTGCACTTATGTATTGTTGCTCTTTTGTTAGTATTGACTGCTTTTATTGTCCTCATTTGTAAGTTGCTTTGGATAAAAGCGTCTGCTAAATGACTAAATGTAAATTTGTAATGTAACTGTGAATAAGCTGCCAGTGATTAAAATATCGAATATGAAGTCATTGAAAAAAATAATTTTGAGAATATGGATGAGATCGTGAATATGAGGCAGATGCTGAATGTACTGTGAAGTGCGCTCTGACGATGACAGCGATGGTAAAATAATCTGCTCAAGTAAATGTAAATGTAAATGATAATACCATACATGCAATACTGTATAGTATTACAGTTTTTTATGATTGCTATGACAATTTTTTCAGTACTTTTAACAATTGTCCTAAACTCTTAACACAGTTAGCACAACATCCATCTGTGTAGGCTATACAATTAACACATTTCCTGTTGCTTTGACACAAAATGCATACAGTTAACACAAATTTAAAATGCTTGAACTTCTTTTACACACAAGCTCAACCAAGACCAAAACAATGTAATTTTACTGACAAATTGTCAAATGCTTTCACACTGTATGTCAGATCAGATAACATAATTTTCTAAAACTAACTTATAAAGTGCGCTCTGACGATGACAGCGATGGTAAAATAATCTGCTCAAATTGAACTCTTTTAAGTTTCAAAAGGTAACGCAATATGTTTTTATTTTATTCTTCTGTAATTGTTCTTAAAATATCAAGAGAGTTTGTTTTGCTATTGCAGCAGTTATAGATCCATCCGTGCTGTATGTCCGGGTCGCTAAAGACCAGAATATGTTGTAATGATTGGCAAAACATTCATGCATTTAAGGGTTAATGGAGGTTTAAATGTGTGTGTATAATATATATATATATATATATATATATACATATATACACACACACAGTATATACACCTTGCTACGTGTACTGCGTTGGGCTAACCGAGACTTGTCATTTGCACTTATGTATTGTTGCTCTTTTGTTAGTATTGACTGCTTTTATTGTCCTCATTTGTAAGTTGCTTTGGATAAAAGCGTCTGCTAAATGACTAAATGTAAATTTGTAATGTAACTGTGAATAAGCTGCCAGTGATTAAAATATCGAATATGAAGTCATTGAAAAAAATAATTTTGAGAATATGGATGAGATCGTGAATATGAGGCAGATGCTGAATGTACTGTGAAGTGCGCTCTGACGATGACAGCGATGGTAAAATAATCTGCTCAAATTGAACTCTTTTAAGTTTCAAAAGGTAACGCAATATGTTTTTATTTTATTCTTCTGTAATTGTTCTTAAAATATCAAGAGAGTTTGTTTTGCTATTGCAGCAGTTAGAGATTCATCCGTGCTGTATAGGTCCGGGTCGCTAAGGTCCCGAATATGTAATAATGATTGGCGAAACATTCGTGCATTTAAGGGTTAAACTTTAATAATAAATCAAAAAACATGTTTAATTAATTAAATTCATAAAAACAACTTAATGTATTATTATTATTATTATTATTATTATTATTATTATTCATACAGTTAACACAAATTTAAAATGCTTGAACTTCTTTTACACACAAGCTCAACCAAGACCAAAACAATGTAATTTTACTGACAAATTGTCAAATGCTTTCACACTGTATGTCAGATCAGATAACATAATTTTCTAAAACTAACTTATAGGCTAAAGTCAAAGTGAACAGCTGTTCATATTGAGACTTTTAGACTTGCACTCTATTCATTTACTGCTTGTTTTCTTACAAAAATTATCACTAGCTTTTCGAATCTTTTTGTATTCTATCTATTTGTTTTCTTTTTATTTATTGAAAAATGTAAAAAAAAAAAAAAAACTTTGTGTACTGTGTTAAGCTAACTGAGCCTTGTTATAGCACTTGCATATCATTGCTCTTTTGTTGATTTTGATTGCTTCCATTGTCCTCATTTGTAAGTCGCTTTGGATAAAAGCGTCTGCTAAATTACTAAACGAAAATGTAATGAAAAGCGCACTCCTGCATAAATGTGAGCTTTTAGAAGATCTGTACCAAAGACTGGTGCCAGAGAAAGGGGACAGGTGGGACACCACTTGCCAATATATGTGATCACATGGAACAATGTGGCATGCCACCATTCCCAGTGCAATCAGAGCCTGGTTTGACAACCATTTGAGAATTATGTCTCTTTTCCCCATTGAGGAATTTGACTGAGCCTGGAGATAGAAGGTTTTTGACATTATTATTATTATTATTATTATTATTATTATATTTTACCATAATAAACAACACATTTTTTTCTGGTAATCAAATGAAGGCATAAAACTTTATTATTATATATTTTTTTCCTTTTAATCAAATGAAAATTCAACAAACCATTTCATTTTTGGCAAACAAAGTGCTGCACCACAGAATTATTAAAATTAAAACATGGAAGAACACAGATAAAAACAAGGCTGTGAGTGATAATGTATCAATAAAACCACCACTGGCTCTGCACCTATTTACCTAAATTCATTACTTCAGAGTTATGTGCCCTCTGGTAGTGCAATCAGAGCCTGGTTTGACAACCATTCGAGAATTATGTCTCTTTTCCCCATTGAGGAATTTGACTGAGCCTGGAGATAGAAGGTTTTTGACCATCGTCCCTCCAGATGTCCCTCCAGGATGCAATGGATGCTGAATTCTACTTTATCTATATGTATCTTTTTTTTATTATTCTTTATTAAAAAAAAAAACAACGAAAAACAAACACTAGCTTTCTATTTTTTCTATTCTATCTACTTGTTTTTCTTTGTTTGTGTGTGTAGCCAGGAATGATAAGGCATACCAAAATATTCTTCCCAGGATGCCTTGCCAGAGAAGATATTAGGGGCAAGTTCAAGCTCAAACCAGTGTGCACCGTTTTGCTCCGGTTTCCGGTTTGAATGACATGTTTCCTGGAAACGGTGTGCAACGGGGTTTGAGATGCGTTTTCTCTTGTTTGGTGGGTGTGTCAAACATGTCAGCCCAATCTCAGCAACATGTATGTAAACCACCCGGTATTAAAGAGACAGCTCGCACAATGTAATTAACATCCAAATAAATTCACAAAAGCAAGTATATTGTTTGCACATGTTTATTTACATTAAAGGCAAAATAACTGAAATAATAAGGGCACAAGTATAGATCTGGACCTTCTTTAAGTCTGTCTAAATATCATTTAGTAATTGCAATGTATTCTGGTCCATATCCTTTCCTTAGGAAGGTGTGCTAGACACTGATTAATGTAACATAAAAATACTATACATATTTATATATTTTGCTATTGTATTATGGAGTGACACTTTCATAAACTTTTCTATACCCCTCTGATTATATAATGGTAAATATTACAATATCATAGCACAACAACAGTGATCAGCAATAATGATAAGCCTAATACTCACAATAAAAATAATAAGGTCATATAGATCATAACACAGTCTTGGAGGTAAGAAGTGGATTATCCTTCACCTGAAATGTTTGTCTTTTCATCCTGAAATGCGAGGCAAATGTTGGATCACAATAATTAGGAACCACAGATTCCACAAATCCCTTCATTTGATTGGGATGTTCTCTTTTATTCTGGAGGGCAAGGACAATGACTGTACCATCGAGCGTATTTTGCAGTATTAAACACGTATTTATACCGATTTCATCAGGCTCCGCAAATTCTTCAAAAAGAACACAAAGAATGGCCTTCTCAGCTGCCATAGTTGCAACTCTTGTGTAATCAGAACAAGGTGTTCAACGCACCATCGTTTCCGTTTAAAAAACGTTTTGCACCGTTTTTGTCGGGGCTGAGCGCAGCCCAGGTGTGATATGGATGAGAACATGTGGCCAAAACGCAGAAGACCAGGCAGATTAGATTACATTTATTTATTTATTTTTTATTCTTCTGTGGCTTTTTCTGTTTGTATATTTTGTATTTTCACATGATAAATGACAACTATATTGTACATATATATTTTTTGTTTCCTTTCATGGGAACTTCGAACTGCGTCCTCTAGGGGTCGCTATGGGGAACGCCT
>NW_015505786.1:247290-277496 GCF_001515645.1 Sinocyclocheilus grahami
TTCTGGTCCATATCCTTTCCTTAGGAAGGTGTGCTAAATACTGATTAATGTAACATAAAAATACTATACATATTTATATATTTTGCTATTGTATTATGGAGTGACACTTTCATAAACTTTTCTATACCCCTCTGATTATATAATGGTAAATATTACAATATCATAGCACAACAACAGTGATCAGCAATAATGATAAGCCTAATACTCACAATAAAAATAATAAGGTCATATAGATCATAACACAGTCTTGGAGGTAAGAAGTGGATTATCCTTCACCTGAAATGTTTGTCTTTTCATCCTGAAATGCGAGGCAAATGTTGGATCACAATAATTAGGAACCACAGATTCCACAAATCCCTTCATTTGATTGGGATGTTCTCTTTTATTCTGGAGGGCAAGGACAATGACTGTACCATCGAGCGTATTTTGCAGTATTAAACACGTATTTATACCGATTTCATCAGGCTCCGCAAATTCTTCAAAAAGAACACAAAGAATGGCCTTCTCAGCTGCCATAGTTGCAACTCTTGTGTAATCAGAACAAGGTGTTCAACGCACCATCGTTTCCGTTTAAAAAACGTTTTGCACCGTTTTTGTCGGGGCTGAGCGCAGCCCAGGTGTGATATGGATGAGAACATGTGGCCAAAACGCAGAAGACCAGGCAGATTAGATTACATTTATTTATTTATTTTTTATTCTTCTGTGGCTTTTTCTGTTTGTATATTTTGTATTTTCACATGATAAATGACAGCTATATTGTAGTTTTTTTTTCTAATGTCCTGTTGCAAATAAAGCCTTTACGGCAGCAATTCTGTCTCTGTCTCCCCCCTAATAAACTGTTCATTCTATAAACCTACTCTGAGATGGGTCATTACATTTTTGTATTGAATTTCTGCAGCAAAATAAACAAAATACATGCATTAACTAAACCCAAAAAGAAAAATAAACTGTAGTGTAAAACACAATCTATGATCAATGCAATATACTGTCTATTGTATAAGGTCAGACCTGACACCTAAAATAATGCAGTTTCTGTAATTCCATTTGATGTTAGTGTTTTTATGATATTGTGCTATGATTGACTAAATGTTCCTGTTGGAAGAGAACATGTGTTAGTGTTTTGGAATAATAATTTGATTTTGAGACATGCTTGCAGTGTTTTGGTAGATGTAGTGTATTGTGTTAGGGTATTATTGTAATTCGAAAATTAGATTTGGAGTTTAGTTTGCAATGTGTGATTTTGAGCATGACATTAACTGTTTTGTCAATTGTGTGTTGTAGGTGTGTTGGTGTGTTAAGAGTATAGGACAATTGTTAGAAGTATTGAAAAAAAATTGCTATCGTAAAAAAACTGTAATAGTGGCATGCACTGTAATATTTTTCCTGTAAACAAATTCAGAGTAAGGTCTATGAGTCCAATATGGTTGTGGGGCAAGATTAGAAATCTACTCACATTTAATTTCATACTGAAAACTTTTGCTAAATTGTAATTCAGTCTAATTAAAGACATAGTATTTTACCAAATAGTTGTGTGTTATGTGTTTTTATGCTCATTGGAATCATTAGCTTAGCAACATGCTAATTATTTCACTTCAACTGAGTGTTGCTGTAGAGTTTGTGCAGTTATTTTTTTTTTCAAAATGCCGCCTTAAAAGGCAGCTGTCTATGTAGGGTGTAGGCAGCTAGACAGCTCACTAGGTTTATTTCACTGATTTGACATGTTTTGTCCCAGAACTCTGATTAACTTGTGTCAGGTTGGGTTTTTATGGAGCGAGCAGGTTCAGGAAGAACAAGCAATCAGGAAGAGGGAATGAATCAAGTTCTTATTAATAAAAATTAGCACCATAATGCATTATATTAAAAACAAAACATTAAATGTGGAAAGTATTGAGAAATATTTGCAGTATAAACATTTGTAAAATAATACATTTTTGCTGTTTGTGCCTATAGGAGACACAATTTCCAAAGTAAATCTATTTAATATATCAACTGTATCATCTGAACTGCAATTTGATTACTTGGAGAGTAAAAGATGACTTTTGTGTAAATCTTCTGCTTCTCAAGTTAAATACCCTAGTAATCGCCTGTAGAATTGTATTAATACTCTTAATGTCACACACTGTTCATATTTGACTGAATTACATAATGTCTGTGATTCCATGTGCTGATTCAGAAAGGATTGAGATTTCTGTCATTTATCATAATGTCTATTATCTGGATGTAGGCGTTCCAGAAGGTTATGTGTTCTGTTATCATGTATGTCTATATAAGAGTTGTGTAACAAGCATGTTTGGGTCATTTTGTAATTCAGGTGTTTTGAAATACTGATTATCCAATTTCTGGAGCTTCCACCTGACACCAATTTACCTAGAATTATAAAAAAAAACTTTCCATCTGAAGTTATAAATCAATAAGAGATTTAAATTTGAGCTCAGGCATTTTTCATCAAATTATCCAAGCTTTCCCCCATTTATTTTTATTTCTGTATCTTTATTGTATCTCAACAATTGTCATTCTGTTGTCCCACAGAATTTTAGAATAGTCCAAATTGAACTCCGTTTTCTCAAAGCGCAACATCGGAGCGCAACCCTGCATCCTTACAATTAAGGGGGTTTTATAGCCTAGTTGTTTAAGGTAATTTCATTCAACTTAAACAGTGCTGCATCAATAAATAATTTAGATCATGTCAGTGGCCTAAAGCGATTACATCCTATATCTGTATCTGTTGCTCAGACAAAATCGTCTGTATCTGTATTTCAGACAGAATCAGGTGTGGCCATAAATGTTTCAACTTAATGAGAAGCTCATTTTTAGATGCTGTTCCATTTATAGTTTCCATATTGCAAATAGGCCTTGAAGTTGTATAACTGATTACCTTGAAGCTGAATTTGATACCTTTATTCTAATTGAATGTATGCAAAGTAAATACTGTATGCCAGTGGTGGAATTTTGATTCATCCTAATGACTTGATTCTTTTGAATTTTTTTGGCCCAGTTCACAAATCTGACCATTGCTTTATGTTGTTATTTTTGTGCCGCAATTCTACACAACTGAAAAAAAAAACGCATATTTAAATCCTTTATTAAAATAGGTGTGTGTATACAGATCTACGTACACTTTAATATGTTGTATGATATAGTAACTGAAATGTTACTCCTGTCAAGTTTTGATTTATGTGAGGTTTACAATAAAAGGAGACACAATCCATTTTGAAATGTAATCATGGTCACGCTTCGCCTAATGTGGCGGAGACGAACGAGCATGGAGACAAAGGGCATTCACATTAAACAATATTTATTCATCCAAATACAAAACATACAGAAAGGAACTCACACATAGGATGAGGGGTTGACGTACAATTCCGGACAAGGGAGAATCGAACAGGCTAGAACTCAAATAGGCAGATATCAAGGGGCAGACAGGTGATGAGGATAACTAATAGAACACATCTGAGACAAATGCAACTTAACAGGAACTACCAAATATGGGCATAAGGAAACAGGAGGCAGGAACACCGGGAAAACAAAAACGGACCATAAATGTGACATTACTGTGACAAATGGAGGTGGGCGCTCTGGAGGTCCCTCAGGACAGAAACGGGACGGTACCCATTTTGGGACCCATGGTGGATCAGGCAGTTCGGGGTGCCATGGCGGAGCAGACAGTTCAGGAGGTCATGGCAGAACAGGGAGCTCGGGGAGCCATGGTGGAGCAGACCGTTCAGGAGGCCATGGCGGAAGAGGGAGCTCGGGGAGCCTGGCCTCGGCCCGGCCACCACGGATCGACCCCTACTACTCCCCCCCAAAAAAAAAGTCCTTCGAGAGAATGTCTTTTTCAGAGGCCCAGACAAATGCAACTTAACAGGAACTACCAAATATGGGCATAAGGAAACAGGAGGCAGGAACACCGGGAAAACAAAAACGGACCATAAATGTGACATTACTGTGACAAATGGAGGTGGGCGCTCTGGAGGTCCCTCAGGACAGAAACGGGACGGTACCCATTTTGGGACCCATGGTGGATCAGGCAGTTCGGGGTGCCATGGCGGAGCAGACAGTTCAGGAGGCCATGGCAGAAGAGGGAGCTCGGGGAGCCTGGCCTCGGCACTCAGCCCGGCTTCCACAGATGGACCCCTACTACCCCTCAAAAAAAAAAAAAAAATTATAATAATTGGGGAGAATGTCAGTTTCAAAGGCCCTCCGTTGGCCTAACTTGGGAACTGGAGCCCTCCCTGGGCTGGACGTGGGAACATGAGCCCTCCTTGAACTGGACATGGGAACTGGAGCCCTTTCTGTGCTAGACTCGGGGACTGGAGCCCTCGCTGGGCTAAACTCGGGGACTGGAGACCTCGTAGGGCTGGATTCAGGGGCTGGAACCCACACTGGAGTGAGCTCTGGGGCTAGGATAAGGGTGGAGAACAGTCTTTTTCTCCTAATCCTCCTCCGGTTAAGGGAGAATGGCGCGGCCGGCGGGCTTGCCTGCTGAGTGGCCAGCAGGCTGGTTCTGGGCAGGATGCTCTCCAGACACTGGAGGATCCCCTCCCTCCAGCGTAGTCCCGTGGTGTCTGGGAGATCCAAGGGGCGATGATAACTGGCCCCGTGCCAGAACAGAGTTGATGGTGGCGTCATCTAAAGCCGTTGCAGCGGCAAGCCCATAGAACTCCCAGGCATATTCGATGAAGGGGAGATCTCTACGGGCCAGCACGATGAAGTGAGCGGCTGCCGCGGGAAGAAACCAAGGGAAAACAAAGACTTTCAAATGAGGAAACAAAACGGGGAGAAGGGACTTACTATACTTTTTCAGTCCGGAATTCTGTCACGGTTCACCTACTTTGGCAGAGACGAGGAGACGAAGGAGTGTGGAGACAAAGGGCATTAACATTAAACATATTAAAAGTATTTATTTATCCAAATACAGAACATACAGGCAGGAACTCACACGTAGGACGAGGGGTTGAAGTACAATTCCAGACAAGGGAGAATCGAACAGGTTAGAACTCAAATAGGCAGATAACGAGGGGCAGACAGGTGATGAGGATAACTAATAAAACACAGCTGAGACAAATGGAACTTAATAAAACAGATAACGGGAACTGCCAAATATGGGCATCAGGAAACAGGAGGCAGGAACACAGGGAAAACAAAACAAAAACAGACCATAAACGTGACAATCACATTTTCATTCATGAAGCTCACACTTGAGCAATATTGGCTTCACATACTCACCATTGCGCTATGATTTTAGATATGAGTTTTGATATGTGCATTAAGAATGTATTAATAGATAATCCATATATTTATTAATAATGGATTTTTATCTAATGGACTTATCTTATTCTTGAATTTGATAACAATAACACATTTTTTTTTTTAATTTTTGTTATCTAATAACAAAACATAAAATCAATTATTGCCGGTTCAAACCCCGCAAAGATCCATGAACCATCACCATTGTCATTTAGCAATACACTTACAGTACCATCACGTTGTTTTTAGGGATCTTCCCTGTGTGATTTGGCTAAAAGGGTCAGCTAAATTACAAATTAGTAAATAACAAAACATCTGAATGCTGGTATGTTTGAGTTTAAGTGAAACATACATTAGAAACTAGAGGGTAGAGGCCAACAAAAATACCAAGCTTCACTTTGACTGAACTGTTTTATACGGTGGCCGAGAAGTGCAGAACAAATCACAATTCTCAAAACAAAATAACAAATTACAAACGCAAGTCTAGCAGAGTCAAGATCAGCAGAGTCATGGTAGAAAGTTCGGAGATGGTATTAAAGTAGCTCAGTTTAAATGTATTGTATGAATTGTCCTTACGCTGGAATAAAAAATACAGAGTGTATATTTACATTTAGTAAATAGTGGCTGTAGACCTGTTCAGTGGCACAGATGGATAAGCGCTTGCCCTTGGCTTTTCGACACGATCGACCTGGGTTCAATCCCACCTTTTGCCGAACTTTTTTTCCCTCCCTTTTCAAATTTCATATCACATCGTAAAGGCATTTATTTTCAATAAAAATTAAGGAAATAATCAAAAAGTTGAAAATAAAGTATCGAGTAGGGTTAGGGTAGGTGTAGGGAGGGCTTTATTGTACCAATAAGGTGGCATCCATTTAATAATTTAAATTGAAATTATAATTTACACTCAATACTTTATTATTGCATACTGTTTTATAATGTACTACAATACTGAAGTGCAGATAATTGCCACTATTTGCAACAAGTAGTATACTTGATAGTAGAAATCCTGCTATTTTAACATAGTGTAACTAGGTATTTGCACTTAGTGTAAATAGCATATTGCTAAAAATACTTATATTTTCACTTAGTGTAAATATAATCCATTGCTAATTCGAGATTTGAAAAGGGAGGGAAAAAAAGCTCGGCAAAAGGCGGGATCGAACCTTGGTCGATCGCGTCAAAAAGTTGGTGACACATGCTTATCCATCTGCGCCACCGGAGCTGATGACTTACAGCCACTTTTAACTAAATGTAAATATACACCCCGTATTTTTTATTCAATAGTAAGGGCAATTCATACAATACATTTAAACTGAGCAACTTTAATACCATCTCCGAACTTTCTACCACGACTGCTGTTCTTCGGCTGGTTCTTCCCTGTATACATTGATTGACAGATGACTAGTCCAGTCAGCGGTGAGTAATCCCAAACCAATGGCACTGTCTCAAACTATACCTACCTCTTCCGGTTTGTCTGATTTGTCGTTGTGTTTTCTGACTTGTTATAATGTTTTCTGAATTGTTGTTGTGCTTTCTGAATTGTTATTTTGTTTTTTAGACTTGCATTTGCGTTTGTAATTTGTTATTTTGTTTTCAGAATTGTGATTTGTTCTGCACTTCTCGGCCACCGTAGTTTTAGCTTGTTAATTACATTTTGTTATCCATTTTAAGGAAGTGTCTGTCATTCTGGAACCAGCCAACCCAGCATGATGGAGTGTTTTATGCTAATTTAAACACTCTTAAACCATCTCCTTCTTCAGAAAGTGTGTGTGTGTTTATGTGTGTTTTCATTTTGTGCTCCTTTGCCAGGAGATTAATGAGAGACATGATGAATTCAGAGAGTGAGAGAGTCGCATAAGGTCTGATGTTCATTAAAAGCAAAGGAGTGAGACAGAAGATACAAATGAAAAGAGCATGGCTTCACCTCACCTCACCTACATTTGATGAATAAGAAAATATGCTGTCATCAGAGGCTTTAAGAATCAAATGAAATATCAATTTAAAGCGTGTTACACTGAATGCCCCTTAGGTGTGTTAAAGTTTTATACATTTTATGAAATAAATTTTACCTTATAAAAAAGAGACCAGCACACCAATGTGGACAGCTCATTAGTGGATTTGTTCATCTCATCCTTTGACCGTGTTGTCAGTTGCACAAGTGCTTGATGTGGAATTCAAAATCATTGAATGCACAAGACCCGTTTTCGTATTCCAGGAATATTTTGCCTCAAATAAACATAATCTATTCCTCCTTTGATCAGTCAGAGTGGAGCCAACTGGAACAATGTGCTACCTGAAGATTTCGTTTCCTGTGAAATATAATTTTGGGAGTATGCAACCATTCAAAAGTTTAGGGTTGGTAAGAATTGTTAATGTTTTTTTTTTTTTAAAGACGTCTCTTATGCTCACCAAGCCTGCATTTAATTGAAAGAACAAACACAGTAAAAACAGTAATATGTTAAATATTTTATGCTAAATGTTCTGTTTTAATATATTTTAAAATGTAATGTATTCCTGTGATGGCAAAGCTGAATTTTCAGCATCATTACTCCAGTATTAAGTGTCACATGATCCTTCAGAAATCATTCTTATATGCAGATTTGCTGCTCAGGAAACATTTCTTATTGTTGGCAATGTTGAAAATAGTTTTGCTGCTTAATATTTTTTTTTGTGGAACCGTGATACTTTTTTTTAGGATACTTTGATGAATATAAAGTTCAAAATGATCGAATTAATTCTTTTGAAACCGTTCAAAATAGAAACATTTTGCAGAATAAAAATATCTTGCTGACCCCAAACTTCTGAATGATCGTTCAGGTTGTGACTATGTTACCAATACAGCATGGCCTTGAGTGTCTCATTGATTTTATACTAAATTTACTACATAATAAAGCTATAAGTTGTGACTGTATTTAATATACAGAATAACCTTGAGTGTTTCATTTATTTTACACAAAATTTACTAAATTATAAAATTTTATTATGTGTGACTTTAAGTTGTGACTTTATTACCAATACAGTATGGCCCTGAGTGCCTCATTGATTTTATACAAAGATTATGAAATAATTTTCCTGCAATTTTTCATTAACACGTTATTTTATTAAGCAAATTCATTAAATGCAGTTGTCACAATTGAAAACATTCCTTATCAACCTACGTAGTGCTAAGGTTAATAATTGTTTGTTATGGGTCCTTTGCATCAATTTTTTTTTTAATTTGTTTTCTAGAAAAAAAAAAATATAATAATTATGGTAGCCAAGCTGACATTTAGAAAATGCTAGCTGTTATTTTGCCAAATAATTTGCCAAATGGTTTAAAAGCTCTGATCAACTTGACTTTTTGTCTTTTTCTTCATACTAGATTTAATTTTTGGTTCAAACTAAAATAATTTTGCAATTACGTTTTCATTTGTTCATTCACAAAGCTCATCCAATGTGGTTTACCAGCTCTAACCAACTTGACCAAAATTACCTGCCAGCATTAGCCATCTAGACTGGAATTGATCAAGTAATAACCCTCTTGGACCAGGTAGAAACACAAAACCAGCTACATTTTTAGACTGAACTTGGCTGGATTTAGCATGATAAATGTGTTATAGTTTGGTAATGGGTATCTGTGTGTGAATTGAGGAGAGAGTGAAATCTGGGTCTGTACAGCATTAACTTGTTTGACTTTTTTATTAGCACAGACATTTGATATTTAGAGGCTGGCTGTGTGTGTGTGTGTGTGTGTGTGTGTGTGTGTGTTTAGCTGATGTGACAACATCTCAAATAGAGGCAAGTTGAAAGGAATGATAAAAGAGGGGGCGAACACAGCAAAGGCATCATGTCACTCTCTGATGTTGCCAACGATCCCAATGACACACTCCCAAATATGAAAACCTCACATCACATGCATGAAATCTGAAAATACATACATACATACATTCTCACCATTTATGTATCAAAAAGGCACACATACACACAACTGCACATACCGAATCTCAGGCAGGGAGGTGTTATCATTTTCGGGGTTGTTGCAGGAAGCCAGTTGCCATGCTACTGATGAAAGGCTTAGGCATCATCAGGGCTGTGTGTTACTCTGATGTCTGCCTCCTGTTTGAGCCTGTTTGAGCCGGAATCGCTCTGATTACAGCACATAACCGTCTCTCTGAGGAAATTGGAACACAGGAGAATTCTGACCTCAGACTCTGCCCTAATTTAGAGCTCTTGTGGATGCTAAACAACAGGAAACCACAGGTGTGCAGACCCTTAGTTATTTTAGAAACAAACATTTTTTTCTTTAAAGAATAACAACATTGGAAGCCTCTATTGTGAGAAATAAAGTTATGGTTAAATCTCACTATTACAATGTTATTCCTTGTAAAGTAATTTTTGTCATAGTTGGAATTCTGAGATTAAAAAAAAGTCACATGTGTGGGAAATAGTCATGACTTTAAGATATAACACTATTAAACAAAGTATAAGCTATTTATATATCTATCTATCTATCTATCTATATATATATATATATATATGTTATGGTTAAATCTCACTATTACAATGTTATTCCTTGTAAAGTAATTTTTGTCATAGTTGGAATTCTGAGATTAAAAAAAAGTCACATGTGCGGGAAATAGTCATGACTTTAAGATATAACACTATTAAACAAAGTATAAGCTATTTATATATCTATCTATCTATCTATATATATATATACAATGACTTACAACGATACATAACAGCTACAAATGTATGCACTACTTGCTTTATGCATGGACTATATAGGATAAATCACTATACAGGATTTACCCTATTATACTTTATCGACACGAATTGATAGGTGAAACGACAGTCTATAAACAAAGCATCCGGCTGTCTTTGAGTTCACATGAACAACTGTTAAAGTTACTCATCGTCAGGCTACAGAAGAAAACCATAATTCCTCCGTTCAATTAGGCCTAAGACATCGCAGACCTATAACAACCCAGCCACAACACATAATTGCGAATAACATGCCTTACCTTAACACAGAATCGACCACAGAGTCCAACGTTTATATTGTTTCTACGAATCTGAGTTAACATGTACTAAACATGAGTGGAATTTGCTCCGCAGCGCCCCCACACCTTGATGCTCATGACAAGAACAGCATGTATAGTTATTTTATTGAAGTGAATTTGGTTTAAATCGCCATCATGCTTGAATGAATGATATTTTTGCAATTTTACGCATAATAATCCACAATGATCACATTACACAAAACTGAAATTGCATGTCAAAATAACACATTGTCAATATTTTTTGAGACCCCCCAAAATTTCATAAATCACGTTTTCAGGGGAGCCCATGTCTTATTAAGGGGAGCCGAGCTCCCCCTAGCTCACCCGTAGTTCGCACCCTGGTCACACGTCATCATACGTCGTCTAGATCCTACAGTACACACACCTATACTGGTGTGCTGGTGGTGTGCATTAGAGCCTTTAATTGGCATTCTATATTAATGCGCTGCTTACTGACACACACACACACACACACACACACACACATCAGATATCGCGCAGCTCACACATCCAGGAGCAAAGAAACTTGTCAACGCTGCCCCACGACTTTTTATTAATAACAGTTTAAATACTGAATCGCTACATTATATTTTCCAGAAACGAGAGGATACAATCGCTGTTTTTGAAGTAAACTCACTCTAAAAAGAGAAACGCACAGACGAGCATACACGCAACTTTCATCTCTCTCTCTGTCTCTCTCTCTAGAATTGGCAGAAAAGGGGTTAGCGATTTATAATTATTGCGGGGTACTAGCCCTCCTCAATGTCTATGGTGGTTATCGTCCTGATCAGACATTAAAATATGTTGTGGCACTATTGTGCAGTCTATAATGATATAACGTTTGCAAACTTTAGTGATTTTTTTGCAAACATTTCTTTGAGTAACATGACCGTAAATATGAACTCACGATTGAATGTAACATGAAACAAATTATTACTTTTCGTTAAAATCTTTATTAATGCCAAAAATGCTTACATTTATGTGTCTTTTTGTTCGCTCAGGCAGCCATGTTGCCGCTGAAGCCGGTTTAGGCTGAGATAATTCCTACCCCTTCATTTGAAGTGTGGTCCCGAAAAATCTGCGTTTGAAGGGCTATCTGGCCCTTACCCTTACCCCTACCCCTCCAACCAAAAGAAAATCGAGACACCCCCTACCCCTCTGTTTCGCATGTTCACGTGAAGGGGTAGGGGTGTCTCGATTCTCCTTTGGTCGTGAGGTGAGGAAAGGGGAAGGGCTAAGGGGTAGAATTGGGATTGGGCCTTAATGTCACAATTGTGACTTTATATCTCACAATAGTGATTTATTTCTTTGAATTCTGAAAAATTTGACATTTTTCTGTTTGCGTACAGAGGCAGAAACAGTCTTCCATAATAAACATAGGCCCACAAGTGTTGTCCTGCTGTTTTCTGTTGCAAACACATATTCCTGTGCATGTATACTGATATTTGATTGCAGGTCTGTGATCCATCCTGCCCTACGGGAAGGAAGTGACATCGTTCACCCTGCATTGGAGCGGGAGGTCTGGACTGATTGACAGCTGATAGCATGCACAGCTTCTATATAATGAGATCTGCTGATAAACTGTTGATGTTGCACATCTACAACTCACAATCTACCACACACATAGATCAGAACTGCCTGGTTCAATACTGATATTTCACGTCCGAGGTTATTTATACATCAGCAGTGATCTAAGGACAGAGGATAACTGGTCAAAGAAGGGAGTTGTGACTGAATAGGAAGACCTCTCGTTTATAGGTGAATGTTGAGTGCTTTTCTGTGTTTTTCTCTGTTTGTCTCAAGCGAACACACACACACTCGCAACTTTACACACATAAGGCTGTGTGAGAGCAAAAACTGTTAAAGTCAAATAGTCAATTTGATATTTTCACACTCGGCTGACCATGACTGTTTCGTTAGGGAGTTGCTGAAAAAAATAAATAAATAAATAAATATATATATATATATATATATATATTTTTTTTTTTTTTTTCCTCTCCACTTCTCTCTTTCTTTTTCCCATTCTTTCTTTCACTCTTTCTCTCTCAGGGTGACCCTGGCATTTCTTATAAGACGAGAGAACAGCAAAAGCAATTTAATCTGACACATAACAAATAGTGTGGCACCATGTTACATGCAAAAATGCGCCTATTCATATAATTGGTGATTTAGGGAACAAGCTCATCTGTGCTGATGGATCCAGCTTCTATTGGCTACAGATGATGACATCACAGACTTTGAGCTTCCCATAGCAACACCCTTCCAGCAAGCATGCACAGTTTGAAATGCGGTGCTATTCTAGAGAGAACAAGACCCGGAAGATGGGGAAAGAGAGATTAGGAGAGAGATTTAACCCTTTGACATGGATGATCAAACCGGTGTGATCATTCTAGGCTGGTCCCTGAGGCGCCTGATCAAACCGCTGTGATTTGAAAGTTTAGCGTGTGATGCAATCGAACTGCAAAATGTAGATCTGCGTTTGTGCGCCTGCTGACACAGAGAGAGTGCTTCTCATTTATATGCATGAAAGTTTTTTCATCCACATAATATCTTTATTTGTTTTACTAACACTCAAATATTCAGAGAAGTAGTGGGATATAAGTTTGTATTTTGTTTATAGTGGTGACAAAAAAATAAGTAAAACACCTTTGGAAGGAAATTTGATGTTATATGGAAGTATAAAAATTAAAAGTGATTTGAAAACATGTAATGTTTGAAAATATAAATTTAGGAACCCGAATATCACATGTCTCCTAATCTTGCAAAAAATAAAATATTATAATTAAAATAATAATTAAAATATTTTATTTTTTAATAAAAAAAAATAATTTTAAATAAATATATTTAAAAGAAGTATTTAAAATTAAACACTGCATTACAGTTGCTCTTTTATTATTTTGTGGGTCAATTTGACCCATTCTGATTTTTTGAGTAAGAAATGCTTAACCTTAGATGAATGGAATGTGTGTACAAAATTTCTGTTCTTATTTTGATGCTTGCGGGTCAGTTTCCTCATTTAAGGCAGTTGCACAGACCCGAAAACATTTTATGTATTATGAATTTTTTCAGTTTCTCAAATATCAAGTAGTTGTCAAGAAGTTTCTCAAATAGTTGCAATACTGTTGTAAAATATTTGTTAAACACATTTAACAAAATGTTTGACAAAATGTTTAATGTAAAATGGTTAACTCAGGGGGGGTTGACCCTGACCCTGACCATAACAATCATATATAGACCTTTTACTTACTACAGGGGCTGGCACAATACATTTGTTGAGTCTAAAATAATTTAGCATAATTAAAGTTTGGTGTAATCGCCCGTTTAGGTTGTCTCTTTGCAGGAACATTGTTTTAAATTACAGATACAGATGCCAATTTTTTAATTTTTGATGTATAGCACTAATATTTTAACTTACATGTTTTACTGCTTCTGATGCATTAGAAACTCAAAACTTGTTCGTTCTCCATTACAGCTATACTCTAAATGACTTTCGCTTACATTATTGCAAAATACACTGATCTAAATCATGCTTCCCTCATCAATTCACAATACCTACATTCAATATCCTCTGAAATTCAATTTAGAGAAACATATGCTTTAATAACATAAAAGAGTAAATGATGATGAGTTTTATCAAAATCATTCTCCTTTCCCTTTTCTGAAAAGCCATTTGATTGGTAATGTATGTGCCTCCATGAGGAAAAAAAAAAAGAAGAACCTAATGTGTGTGAACCAATCAAGTGCTTTGAGAGATACCGCATGAAAGGAAAATAAGAATTGCTTGGTAATGAATTATTGAATGGAGAACAAAATGATGCCTTTGAAGAGAATCAACCCCACAGGGAATCATTCAGAGGGAGAACAAGCACGAGAGAGAGAGAGAGAGAGAGAGGTAGCTACTAAAACAGCCTTTTCCCTGCTGAATGGCTCTCTTTTGCTTAAAAGCAAAATCCTCCTTTGTTGCTTTTTGATTTGCATGAAATTGTTTATTACCTTTTTATGTCAGCATGGGGAAAACACGGGCTGAGAGAGAGCGAGGAGAAGAGTCCGCGTGGAAAAGAAGAATAAAAAAAGAGCGATGAGAGAGACTGTGTGGGGTACGGCGAAGCGAGGGAGGGGCAAGTTGTTGAAGTTAAGTCTGTGGATGTGAATAGACAGTTCTATTCTGACCATTGCGCCTTGCAGGCTAAGCGCTGTCAACCTTACTTACGACTGATTTCTGTGAAGCGTGAGTATGCGTGTGCGTGTTGTGTGTGTGAAATGAGCAGCTAGTCTCGACCACCTGCTCCCTCTGGCTGCTCCTGCCACCATCAGATGTGTCACATGGAAACGGATCCCTGCGAAATCTTTAGTTCCTCCTAGAATTCCCTTCCAATATGTGACCTTGACGGCTCCGGCTGTGACATGAACATGCTGTTCTCTTTCCTGATTGGCTGAAGTGGATGCTTTAGGACCAGCTACATCCTGGCTAAATACGATCTTGTATACACCAAAAAACAGTTTTTGGTGAGAAAATTGCTAGTAAATTTCACAATTAATTACAAAGAAATGGCAAGTATCATTTAATTAAACATGAAATTTTGAAGTAGAACGAGTGAAATAAAACATAGTCCAATAATATTTAGCTCTGAAAATCATCTTTACAGACCAGTACCATGATGATCCAGAGCTCACGACCTTCATCTTTTATAGATCTGCATGTATAATTTGTGTGCATTTTTGCTGTTGTCACCTGCAGTAGGTAAATCAGCACCTGTGTTTGTGTTCAACTTTGCTTACATGTGCACCATTGCTCATGGATTTTTCTACCATTGTGCTGATTAAAATCAAGGCAATGTGTGCATAAGCGAATGTGTGTTAATGCTGAATGGGAGAGGAA
Organism: Sinocyclocheilus grahami; assembly: GCF_001515645.1. Lineage (NCBI taxonomy): Eukaryota > Metazoa > Chordata > Actinopteri > Cypriniformes > Cyprinidae > Sinocyclocheilus > Sinocyclocheilus grahami. The sequence continues at coordinate 262,459 of NW_015505786.1, forward strand.
GTGTGTGTGTGTGTGTGTGTGTGTGTGTGTGTGTGTGACCACGTATGTTTGTTTCTCTGTGTGTCTGTGCCAGGAGGCATGGGGAGAGTTACTGATGTGTCAGCAAAGCAGAATCACGCGTTGCTGTGTGTGTGCGCACACGTGTGGTTTCATCCGTGATTCTGTCTTTCTTGCTCCCCTCTTTCTGTTACTTCTTCCTTTTGAGCTGGTAACTTTAAATGCACACATTCTAGTATATACATTCTTAAACACTCTTTTCAAGCTCACTGGTCTTTACTATCCATTTCATCCATGATGTGGTGGAAATTATATTTGAATAGTTTTTTGGAATAAAATGGCCTACTCCTTTGTCTAATTCCATAGCTAGCATTTTATTTATCCTAAATTAAACAATTAATATGTTCACTTTTTGCATAATTTGACAAAATCACAGCATGATTGGCCCAATGAAAATATTCTGCTCACAATTGATAATAACCTTGATTTGTCCTTGTTTTCTTCACAAAATCTCATATTTCATCGCAAGCATGCTTTCCATTGACACTCTTGTTCCCTTGGCAACCAAGGTACACTAACTAAACCTTATTAATTGCAAAATTGTTTGTAGTTGTGGTGGAAATGACAGTTGTAGGGGAAGTTGTAATTTGTGAAAATGTAGGCTATATAAACATGTTTATAATTATAAAATAATCATAAATATTATATTTGTGTGTGAGTCTGTGTGTGTGGGGTGTGTGTGTGTATATATATATATATATATATATATACACACACACACACACACACACACACACACATACAATATAACTATTTATTCATGCTTAAGAATATTAGAATATTATTTAAAATATTACTTTATAAAAAATGCCACATGGTTTGATATTTTGTTATATAATGCCTGGACATTCATACATTTTCAGTGTGACTTAAGTGTGTGCGTTTTGGGGTACTTAGAGAAATTAAATGATGTATTTCATATCCTGTATTTTTTTTAAAGTAATAAATTAGTGTTAGCCTTGGCTGTAGTGGGAAGTTGTAATTTGTGAAAATGTAGGCTATATAAACATGTTCACAGAATATATATATATATTTTTTCACTTTATTTAGATTATCATATAATTAATATAATTTTAAAAATAGTTATTTAAAATAAATGCCACTTTCTTTGATAAATTGTTATATTAATGCATACATGTATACAACTTCAGTGTGATGTAAATATTCATATCATAGTTTTAAACATTTTATAATTATAAAATAATCATAAATATTATATTTGTGTGTGAGTCTGTGTGTGTGGGGTGTGTGTGTGTGTATATATATATATATATATACACACACACACACACACACACACACACACATACAATATAATTATTTATTCATGCTTAAGAATATTTAATATTTATTTAAAATATTACTTTATAAAAAATGCCACATGGTTTGATATTTTGTTATATAATGCCTGGACATTCATACATTTTCAGTGTGACTTAAGTGTGTGCGTTTTGGGGTACTTAGAGAAATTAAATGATGTATTTCATATCCTGTATTTTTTTTAAAGTAATAAATTAGTGTTAGCCTTGGCTGTAGTCTATGGGGCTCTGACCCTCTGTGTGTGTGTGTGTGTGTGTGTGTGTGTGTACAATTGTGCATTGGTTGCTGGCAAGATGGCACTGGGCCAAATGGAGTCAGTGAGCTGAATGCTGTGTATGTGAGTAGAGTGCGAGGGTGGCATCGCCTGGGTACACTGGCCAATGGGCACTCCCTGCCTGGCTGATAATTATAGCCTAGATACTCACACATACACATACACACACAGATGGCAGGGACAGCCTTATGTTCCCCAGAGGATTTGTTTGGGAAGAATTGCTCTCTCTGTTTTCTGAATCTGTCCTTCTGTCCCTCTTTCTCCCTTTTAGGTGAAGAGTGTGTGTGTGTGTGTGTGTGTGTGTGTGTGTGTGTGTGTCTGGAGGGATCCTGTCATGTGGACAGGCACAAACTATAAAGCTAAGACCTGCAGTCATTTCAGGTGCTCAAAGGAAAGGACTGGCATAGCCGGCCTGGGGAATTATATCAAGAGAATTGAAGAATTGCTTTTCTGAATCTGTCCTTCTGTCCCTCTTTCTCCCTTTTAGGTGAAGAGTGTGTGTGTGTGTGTGTGTGTGTGTGTGTGTGTGTCTGGAGGGATCCTGTCATGTGGACAGGCACAAACTATAAAGCTAAGACCTGCAGTCATTTCAGGTGCTCAAAGGAAAGGACTGGCATAGCCGGCCTGGGGAATTATATCAAGAGAATTGGGAATTCTGGCACTATGGAATATCTCAAGCTCCTTCAAGGTTATCTCAGAAAGCTCAGGATTAGAGAAAATAAGGTTGGCTGGCAAAGTCAAGTTCATTATCTTCTGGTTTTAACACAAATGGGTCAGTTCCTAAAGTTCGGATGACTTAAACCATACATTCATAGCTATAAATCAAATTTAGCATCCATTCTTTGAGGTGTGATCCAAATAAATGATCATTTCTGTCACACGTTACTTAAAGGACATTTCAAATGTTCAGCTGCAATTGGAAAACTATGGAAATCAGTGGAATTGCAGAGCAATTGCAGAGAATTTAGTCCTCCTTCTGATTTAGGGTCAGTTTAATATGTCTTACTTCAGCCATGAGAGTAATTTCAGATTGTAAGGAACTAATCCTCAGCCTGAAATAATAGTCATTCAATCATTAAGTCCTTTAAAAGCCTTACCTGCTTCCTCAGCCAATCACAGTATCCGAACAGGTCAGGAAGGTGGCAGCCGTTAATGCCGCCTGCTCCTCTGAGATAAATCCTTCAACTTACAAATTATGAACACTGGAATGGTGTCTATTTTTTACTGAGCACTATAATTTATTCTCTACATCTGAGCGTGTTTTATTTGACATTTCCTGCTGACTGGAGTGTAAAATTTGTCAAAGCATCAAATTGAGCGTGCTTGTTTGTTGTTTGTATCGAGGAAAATGTTAAGGTTACAAAATGACACCATTTTCAATAACTGACATCAATAACTCTATGGTGCTGATAGCTGAAATTATATATTTCCCATCTGGTGGCAATGGTGTGTGTATGCACATGTGTTTCTTTGAAAACAGAGATGGCTGCGTTTAAAGAAGTTCAGAGTTCAGCCTTTAAGGTGCTTCACGATGCCATAGAAGAACCTTTTTGTCTAAATGGTTGCATAAAGAACCTTTAACATCTGAAGAACCTTTCTGTTTCACAAAAGGTTCTTTGGGGCGAAATAAGGTTCTTCAGATTACAAAAAGGTAAGAAAGAGATGGTTCTTTAAAGAACCTTTGACTGAATGGTTCTTTGTGGAACCAAAAATGGTTATTCTATGGCATCGCTTGAAGAACCTTTTGAAGCACCTTTATTTTTAAGAGTGTAGACTGCCAATTACTCTAACATTGTTTCTGTAGAAATGCTCAATTATGGGTAATATGCTAATAAGCAGCAAGCAGGCGGCTTGTGTGAGCTGCTTTGAGTTTGTTCTTTTAATCTCCCTCAATTTCAACAGAATCAAACACTGCAAATTGACTTAAAGGATCTGTGCGAAATACAGTCATGAAACTGTAACAGTTCACGCAACAAACACTTTAAACTGTTGTTGAGTGGCTGAGACAGTTACTCAACAAAAACAACTCATTCTGAGACAGTCAAGAAATAAATTATGATTCCATATACAGTATATTCAGCAAGTGCACATTCTTTCATATTTAAAGTGTGATTTACTCTAGGAGGGGGAAAAAAAACACATTCTCAGTTGTTTATCCAAGACAACATACCAGAGTCTGTAATCAAAAGCTGCAGAAAAGTGGAATGATCATTACATTTAGACATGAATTATAAGTTTCAGTTCAAATTCTTACATTGTTCTTCTTAAAGGTGTATATATATATATATATATATATACATACATACATACATATACTTTGAAATGTGTGAGATCAGTCTTCTATTCCAAGGGCCTAGGACCATTCTGAACTGAGATCTCAAGGTGACCGTGAACATATAAATGTTATTAATAAATGAAAATGGTATATACGTGACCACAAAATATATTTAGAATAATGTTGGTAACATTTGCTGGTAGCCATTGACTTCCAGTATATATATATTTATTTACTTATTTTTCATACTATGGAAACCAATAGGGATCAGCAACAGTTTGGTTACCCACATTCTTCAAAATAGCTTATTTTGTGTTCACCAGAAGAAAGAAAGTCATACAGGTTTGGAACAACATGAAGGAGAGTAAATGATGACAGAATTTTAATTTTTGGGTGAACTATCCCTTTAAACTGAACAGTAAATTGTTGTAGAAAAATGTACTGTGCCACTTTATAAAATGACACTTCGCTAAGTGAGCAATAGAGAGAGTTTGTGTTCAATATATTATCAGTTTTCTTGTGATTGTGGGATCTAATCAAGGAGAAACCAGCTCAGCAAGAAGATCAATACTTTGCTTAAGGAAAGAGACATTAATTAATATGTGCGATGTATGTGTGTATTTTTTTCTAGTGTTAAACCTTCATATGTTTATATATTAAGTGAACAAGATGCATCAATTGGTAGAGATTTGTCCCCATGTGTGTTGTGTGTGTCTGTAAGAATCTCTACAAACTCTCTGTGGGTTCTCCAGGGATCGATATGTTGATTTAGGATCGTGGACAAAGAGGATGGGCATGGATTGTCTTGTTTGTCACCGTGCTGTTGAGTGTGTTTGTGAGTGTGTTTATGTCAGCAGGCTGTGTTTTGGTTTGAGGCAGGGATACACACATTCACTGGCAGGCCCACAGCAGTCGCCGCCGCTCAATTTGTGTCGGTCGCAGATGATGAATAATGCATGCTGGGAAATCTCCACTTCACCTTCCCTCCCTTAAGAGAGAGAAAGAAAGCGCAAGAGCTAGGAGGTGCCCTTTGAAGGAGAACAAAATGTCTCTCTGAAGCAAAGAATTCTCTCTGTCCTCTGTGTTTGAAGCAGGATCAGTCTCCTTTTAAAATTCAGCTGCACTCTGCACACACAGCTAATACAGGCATAATATTGCTTACTAAATCATGGAGCATAAAAAATTGCAGTATTTAAACGAGTGTTTATAATTTACTTATATACAATTTACTTAGCTTCATTTCATTCCAAACCTTCCTAATATGATAAATGTCCAGCCCACTCTTTTCCATTCAATGTCTATCGAGCTAAAAAAATAAAAATAAATAATATATATATATATATATGTATACATACTTAAAAAAATACTCTGATACTTATAACTGTTTTCCCCCTTGATCACCATTTACTTTCATTGTTTGGAATAATGAACATTCTGTAGAATAACTCCTTTTAGGGCTGCACAATGTGGGGAAAAACTCAAATTGCAATTTTCCTGATGATAAAAATTGTGAGTGTATTTTTAAAGCTCTAGGTTTTGTGGGGTTGCATGTTTTATGACTATATAACTCTATTCCTGTATTATATGACTATACTAACATAATAATAATAATTAAATATTTAACAAATAATAAATATTGCTATTGTAATTTTTCACTGTAAAAACAAAACAAGTATTTAGGAAAAATTATGTTATTTTACAGTACAACTGTAAAATTACAATATTATTAGTTATGGCTTTATGTTTTAATTTTATTTTGTTGGGAAACCTCAGGGAGCTCTTAAAGCTTTTCTTTTGTTGACAACAGCCGGTTTAGAATCGCTTCTTATTACAAATTTTGGGAAGATGGTTGCCGCTTGTTACATTTCCAGATGCACATCATAAGTAACGCAAACTTGTAGCACATTCAGAGAGTTTGTGTGGAGCAGCATTTACTGCAAATCGAGCTCCTGTGAGACACTGAAAACACCAGATCATGAGCTGCTCATGTATAAAAGAACACAATGCCGCACTTCACATCTGGGTGTTATATTAGATAGCAACTTGTCTTTTGAAAATCATATTTCCCATGTTACAAAAACGGCATTCTTCCATCTTAGAAACATTGCCAAGTTACGAAACATGATACCTGTTTCTGATGCAGAAAAGCTAGTTCATGCATTCATGACCTCTAGACTGGACTACTGTAATGCACTGCTAGGTGGTTGTCCTGCATCTTCAATAAACAAGCTACAGATAGTCAAAAATGCAGCGGCTAGAGTCCTTACCAGGTCAAGAAAATATGATCATATTACCCCAATTTTACAGTCCCTGCACTGGCTACCTATTAAGTTCCGTATCAGTTACAAAATATTATTACGTGCCTATAAGGCCCTTAATGGGTTAGCTCCTGCATACCTAACTAGTCTTCTACCACGCTACAATCCATCACGCTCCCTAAGGTCAGTTTTGGTTTGATAATAATATTGGTTTGGAACTAGATGACCGTGGATAAATGATGACACAATTAAATGATTTTTGCTTTATGTAGAGCATTAATTTCATCGAACATTCCAGAGACATAGTTTTTAATCTATTGTCATGCCTTAAATTGTATGGTTCTGTTGTCAGTAATGTGATATTAGATTAGCTCGCTGTTAGTTTACTCTAGTCATACGGTTTCTGTTTCCACAGCACATCAAATAAAGCAAGTAAAAGGCTCTGTGCACCATTAATCAAAGCTGAACTTCACGTAAATAACATACAATGTTTGAAATGATGTGCATGTGTGAGAGTAAGATAGAGGTAGAATGATAGGCTGAGTTTTGCTTCTCTGAGGAAATGAAAATAAAAAAGTTGCATTAATTATGTGTTTTCAAACACCTGCACTTATGTGTGTACCTGTGTGTGTCTGTGTGTGTGTGTGTGTGTGTGTGCCTTTGTAGAACTTAAACCCTCCTTTTTTTCTTCCAGCGGTAATGCAATTCCGAATTAAGGCTGGAAAATTATGCACAGAAACAAACTGTGACAAAACACTCTTACAAAATGTACCCATATCCCATAGAGACTCCAACATCAAACACACGCGCACACACACACTCCCCTGAGAGCAGGTCACTCATACCTGCAGGTCCGCATACATAAACATTAGACTCCTTTGAATGCATTGCGCAAATTCGTATTTGCCTTCTACTGCAGTGAAGCACTATCAGGTGATCAGCATATATCTGTATCATTTTAAATAAAAATAACCCATTGTACTTTAGCTTTCTATTTTTGGCAATAGGTTACCTGTTTTTAATGTGAAAGCTGTCTAAATGAAGCCGATTTTGCTTTGAAAAGCGTCAACAGATGAGGGCCACTTAAATTTCCCTGTGATATTCCAAAACACAATGTTTCAGTCTATGAAAGCATCACATGAGTTCACCTTGCACTATTTAATCCATTTAGCTTCACTCACACGCAATAAACGTGCTGTTAAATCCATCTGTACGGCTGCTACACAGCTCTTAACACATGAACTTGAATACAGAGGCAACCAAACATTTTTAACGTTATCAAGCCGCCCATACACACACATACTCCAAGCCCCTCACTATAACACGCTCTCAACACACTCCATTCATATCAACACACACTATAACAACCATAAAATCACTCAGACAGGCAGCCCTTCATTGAGTACCAAGAACATTACCATCACAAAGTGGAACGCCGGAGAGAAGGACGTAGATACCCCCACCCCCAGCTCTGTTTTATTACTTGGGCTTCCCTGCTTTGGTGATCAACATTCCAGCAGAAAGACAAAGGCAAATGATATGGTGAGTTGGTTGACTTGGTAGGGTCGGCCATGGGGTCATTATTTACTGCTCTGTTTGAGAGACAAAAGACTGAAGGATGTGTAGGCACATGGTTTGAATGAAGAAGTTAATTTGACCAGAAATGCTTCTTAACTTATGACCTAAATTGGCATTGGCGTCCTGATGTGTGTGTGTGAGTGTGTATATATATATGTGTGTGTATATATTAGGGGTGGAACGCTACAACTTACTCACAGTTCGGTTTGTATCACGGTTTTAGAATCACCGTTTCGGTATGGTTCGGTATGTGGTATGTTTATGGAAAAAAACTATACTGTCAAAAAAAATAAAGAAACTAAGAATAATCTATCTAACTACAAGCAGCAGCACAAATAAATACAAAAGATACAAATAAAATAAACTGTGATTTTCAGTTTTTTTTTTTAGGTAGGTCTAACATTAGTTTTTAAGTACAGAAATTGAATAAAGTAATGAAATGTAAAACAGCTATGCATATTTGACTGTATATAAATTAACGATTACATTAATCTTTATTAAAGTTACAAAAGCTATTCAATCAAGAGCAGTGAGTGATTTCTTTGTTGCTGTTTGATTAATATTAAGAAAGCGCTGTCACTTTGAGACACTGTAAGTACGTTCAGCCGGCTATGTCTGCTATAGGATACTTACCAAGACGGGCATTTTGACATAAATTGTGTGTGAATTTGTCCATTTAAACACAATACTTCAGAGAGAGCTTAATATTTGCAAATCTTCTCACTGCGCGCGCGAGCTCACCTCCTCTGGCTCTTAAATGTGTAAACTGGCAAAGCTTACATGAGTTTAGTTTAAACACCGATATCAACGTGTGCTGTTCAGGTCTCACCTGTGTGCGCGCGCTATCAGTGATGACGGATTAAATGACTGCTCATATTCCAGCATACGGCATTCGCATTAAACAAGAGTGAATGGTTTGTCCACGTTTTTTTTTCATCACTGTTGTTGTAATGTATTGGGAAGCCAGAATGCGCATCCATCAACAGAAACATACTTTAGTCTGTTTGTTTTACGTGTTATTTATAGCAAACCACATTACAGATGCGTTGTTTATACACACACGTATATTATGTAAACAAATTCTTTTATTTTGGATGTGATTAATTGCGATTAATCATTTGACAGTACTAATATATTAGTATATATATATAGATATATTTAATATATATTTATAAAAATTTACATGTATGTATATGTTTATTTATTTATTTATACAACAGTTCTTTCTGGTTCTAGAATCTGATTGGCTGAGAGCCTTTTCCAGGCGTGCAATATTCTAGTGATAACAGAACTTCAACCGTTTCACTGCTTGCAGCATTTCTCACAGTGAATGTAATGGCGGACGCCCAAATCCACTACAATCAATGTGCTGTAAATAGTGCTGTTTTTGTGTCACGGAATGTAGTTTTAAGAGTTTTTTCCTTTTTTTAAGGCAAGAATATAGTTGCTTAGACATCAAATATGTGGTTTGTTAATAAAGAAATCGTCTATTTGAAAAATTTGTGTCAACGTTTTTGAAGATTTGAGTTCCAGGGCGTCAGCGGCCATTCAGGAAACCGCTGAGAGCAGCCTCACCTCAACCAGATCTTCTGAAATTTGTGTCTGGCTCTGATGTCTCTATAGTGGTTAAACATGAGATATAATTTTTGGTTAAATCTAACAGGCAATCTTTGGTCTCATTAATCTATTTGTTCCAGAGCAAACAGATTTGGTTGAGAGCAAAGTCTTATAACATTATATTGCCTTACAACTTTTATGATGGCTGTTGTTGTTGTTTATTAAATATGATTCAGTAAATAATATTTTATATAAATAACAGTAGGGAGGTATCCCAAAGGTGCCCAGGCTGCACTATTTCAGTCACCTTGTTTAGCCTGGCAATTAACATGTTAGTTAAATCTGCAGAGCCAGAGTGCCGAGGCCCAAAATCTAGATCTGCGCAAATTCGTAAATTGATGTTCCGAAGTGAAGTAAACTTCAACGGATTTCCCATGCTCGGGGAGTAGGGAGAAAAGAACACTGCATAGGGACCATGCCAATTGGAACACAGTTCATGCATGGTTATCTGAATCAAGTGTGTTAAAAAAGAGAGACATGAAAAATATGCAGAGCAGTGGTACGTGAGGACTGGGCAACAATAATCAATGGAAAATGGAAATTATTTTTGTATTTTTATTATTGTATTTATTGATTGATTGTTTAGGATATCAAATGCCAGAGGCAACTTGTAAGTGGATATGAAATATTAATTTGAGTTTAAATCATTATATTATTATTATAATTTTTTATTGTATAATTATGTATCAATAATTTGTATTTAAATATTTAGTTTATTATTGTGTAGTAAATAAATTGTCAGGGAGGACTAGTAAGATGATTTGAAATATTGATTTGAGTTAAAATTATTTTAATATTTTAAACTCTTTATTATTTTTAATTATTGTAGCTGTTACTATTTCATTATTTATTTGATTATTGTATAGCAAATCAATTGCCAGAAACAACAGTCAGTGGATGTGAAATAATGATTTGAAATCTTATTATTTAAAAAAATTTAAATTAAATAAATGATTATTATTGTGTAGGAAATCAACTACCAGAGATGACAGTTATAGTTATATAGTTTAGCAGCCATCATACAAAATATTTTACTGCCAAGCAAATGAAGGCCTAAAATGTGCAGTAGCAAAATATTCTGCTTATTTCTAAGACACAGGAAAAGGGAAAAAGTTTATGTAAAACTAAACTATTTTTTGTGTGTGTGTGTGTGTGTGTGTGTAGGAAAACATTATAAATAGTCTAAAAAAGGACAAATACAAAAATCTTTTGAATATGGCCTCTTTAATTTATTGCGTTGTCTGACTCCATTTTCCACTCATTTTGCTCCTGAACAGCTTTTACATCATTTCGATACCCCCACATAGGCAGGAACAATATCCTTTAAAACACACTGAATGGAATGTGATTCAATTGCACAACATTTCGCCATCAGAAATGGTTGACATTTTGCTCGTAACCTCTTCTGTCACTTTCGCCATCTCGTCTTTTTAGTTCCGTGGGTGCGCGAGATGAAAGCGTTAGTTAATGAGCCGCCTCTGTAGGGTGTGAACTGGTGAAACGAAAGAGGGGAGAGAGTCTTATTGTGGAGTTTAAATGCGAGGGCAGCCCTCGGATCAGGTATTGTATTTGTACAGGCGCGCCCGGACTCAGAATAATGAAAGCCTGATGCAACTCCAAGAAAGAGTGAGAGGGAAAGACAGAGGGAGAGAGAGAAAGAGGAGATCTTTTTCCTTCAGCAGGATTACACCATAAAGGCATCAGCTGTGTTAAAATAGCATATGCTCAACTCTGCCTTTGTGGCATCAGATCTCTTAAAGCCAACCTGCTTTGTAGTTCATTATGGTCTTACATAAAGTCGGAAGTGACTCTGGATTTTCACCTGCAAGCTGAAATCAGTAATGATGCTGCATTTTTGTCCCTTGACCCTGCAGTCAGTTGAGCATATTGATGTGATTGTGGATAAATCTGGCTCAAATCCCAACAAGAGTCATTGCATCATCTACTGCAGATTTCATGAACACATTAACTTTTAATATTCAGTGAGGTAAAATATCCAATGCTGCTTTCATTATGGGCATTAAAGTCATGCACAATGATATACAAACTTAAATTAAACCATTTTAATATTATAAGATACACAATAACTGAATCTTTGTCAGCTGCAATGTTGCAGAAATTGAAACCATACAAAACAACAGAATAGTCGCCATCATTGTTCCCTCTAAGCTGCACATGTGCTCGGCCACGCACTACTTAAATCGCAACCGCACAGAAGAAATGATATGCCGTGCACAGGACACAGGAAAAAATGTTGGGAAAGCCATTTGACTGAATTCTAGTAAATGCTAAATAATTGCAATGCTCTGGCAAATCGCTACAAAGTTGGTGTCGCTATAGAACCGGTGAGACAGTGGTAGCTGCAACCTGGAGCAATGGTCATGCTGAAAGGAGGCGTTCCGAAAGGTGAATCAGTAACATTTGGGGTAGGATGCTGCTTTAGAACAGACCTGCCTGTAAATTATCACCCTCATTACTCAAACCACACCTTATTTCTTCTTTGGAGCACAAAAGGTGAATTTTTGAATAATATCCTGGCCACTCTTTTCAATATAATGAAAGAGAATGAGAGCTGCCAAGCTTCACAATTGCAAAACAGCATTATAAAGTAAGGCTTGTGTGCTATGTTCCAGGTCTTCTGAAGCTGTATGATAGCTTTATGTAAGAAACAGGCTTAACTATTTCAATATTTTGCACATTTGGAGTTGATTACAGTAAAATATTGATGGCTGTGAGAGTATGGTAGTGATCACTCAATTTGGAAAACATGTTAGGGAGTGATTGGGGCAAGATAAAGACATTGTATGGAGAAATGCTTCAGGCCAGTTCCTCTTATAATGTCTGTGCGATTTTGTGTGTGTGAGTGCATGACAGATGGATTCCTCAGGCTCTCTGCCCCTGTGGTCTGGTACAATCCAATGCCTCAGGTCCTACTTTGAAGCTCTATTCCTTATAGTTGTCCTCATGCAATAATACACACACTAACAGTCACACAGATGGTAGAAACATAATATTTAAGACACAAAAACAAAAAGTGTGATTAATTTCAGTGTTGTTGTTGTTAACTAAAACTATTAGAAATTGTTTTTGTTAATTGAAATAAATCTGAAATAAGTGTAAAAAGATTTGTATTGGCAATTAACTCAAAATAAAATATTACTAAAATTACTAAAAATAAATATAAATTAAAGCTAAATAGAAATATTTAATAAAAATGACAGAAGCAGATAAAATTGCTAAAACTACAATTAAAATGGAAGGAGAAATTATGAAAATAAAAGCTAATTTAAAATATTGATAAACACTATAATAGTATATCAATAAATAATACTAAAATAACACTGATACAGTTGCACTAGGGGTTGAACGGATTGTAATTGATCCGTGATACATACGGACCAGGCCCCACGGTTCGGCATGCATGTGATCTGTGGATGAATTGCAAAAATGAACCATAATAGAGTGAAAGTTTATTATTTGTACGTGTTTACACACTCCAGCGTAAGAAGAGGCGAAAGAGAAGTCAATTCGGTATTCGTGGCAACACCGAACTGAATCCTCTTTAGCACATACCTGTCAACACTCCCGTTATCCCCAGGAGTCTCCCGTATTTCACACCCATCTCCCACCACCCTCCAATTTTGTTATTTCTCCCGTAAAACTCCAGTAATTTATATCGGTGTACTAACTTTTAAAAAGTGTTCATGTCCTCGTAGAACTTGTAATTACAACTTTGATCTGGGAGTTTTCTGAGAGCTACAAATTGTACCACTTGACCACCTCAGTTTCATTAGGCACTAAATTTAGGCATTGATAGTGCGATAATACTGAGTCCAAGGTTGTGAACAGCTCCAAGTAGAACTAGGGTTGGGTATCTTTTTTTGGTATGGGTATCTCTTGGGTATCTCGATACCAGTGCCAAATCGATACTTTTAAAACGGTTCCAGTGCCTAAACGGTGCCTCAATCAATACTTATTAAAAAAAAAATAATAATAAATAAATAAAAAATTCCCCAAAAAATGATGGATTGGCCATTAGCAATATAAACACATGATGTCTGTTTCATTCATACTGGATGCCAGAGGGCGCCCTCGCACATAAAATCCACATATCCAGTCACAGAAGTAGAGGAACTCATGACCCTCCAGGAAATCCCTTATATGGACAAAGGCATAGCTATTATAGCTGTGACTGAGTAAACAGAACATATAAACATTTTGAATGATAAAACAAAGACAATAAACACTTGACTGCAACGATATAGTTTATCTGTGTTATTCAAGTCATCTCTGGTATTTTCATAATAATTAAGTATATTTATAATCCATTGCTAATTGATGTATTCTTTTTAAAGTAGCCTATGGAACATATTTTATGCCTCATTCTGTGACAAGAAGTCACATCAGATCACAAAAGGAAGCACTTGATTGGTGTTGTGGAGTAAACAGGTTATAATGTTCTCTTTTGTTGGACAACAGGTTTAAAAATGTCAGTACAAAGGAAGTTTAGCTTTAGGCATTTTAATTTAAGCATGTTTAGCTTAGTTAACGGAAGGCTACTTGCTGCCATCAGAGCAAGTGTAATTACTGCATTCACGTGCTCCTCGGATGCTCTCATTTCCCGAGTTGTGCTTTTAAGTCGGAATGTGAAAACAACATGGACACTCTTGTTACTACAAAGATTTGTTGGATTTGTATTATTAGAGCTTTCCGACTTGAGTTCACATGCATTTTCTCAGTCGGGAAATAATATTTCACGTGCGGTGCTGGTGATGATGCTTCTTACGTCCGTTTCGGAGAACCAGAGGACAAATATTGCAATCGATCTCTCAGGCATGGCACCGAAATCTGCATTCTGATTCGGTTCTAGTACATACCGGTTACATAGGTAGCAGCGCCATATTGGTACCGGGTTTCGGTACCCAACCCTAAGTAGAACGTCACATGATGTCATCTTGAAATCACAGTAATGATGACTTGGCTTGAATGCAGCATATGGCCTAAACCTCGTTATATGAATAATCACATAAATAAATTATTCCAAGGTTTTACAGTTGCCAGATCAGGGGGAAGTCGTGGCCTAATGGTTAGAGAGTCGGACTCATAACCCAAATAATGAAACACATCCTACACACGCAATTGACACATCATACAAATTTTATAGTGCATAGTGCAGACAGTGCATGACCTGGCGAGATGTGAACATTATGGATCGCTAAACCCCCCAATCTAGCAGACCCCAACCAACCCCACCCGGAGGTCTCCCAGATTATGGTACCGACATGTTGACAGGCGCTTTAGCATATCCTTGCGTTTGAAAAGACACACACACAATTACATACCATCTCAACAATCATTCTGGTAAATGTCTTAGGTAAACGAAAACAGCTAAGAAAGAAATCGGATGTGTATCATTATATTGGATCCGTGCATCAGATCTTAAAAGGACAGCAGCCTATAAATACCTGCCACTGTCATTAATGCTAATCAAACAACAAAACACAGCTTTGACAAAGATTAACCTCTATTAATTTATGCAGTGAACACTATGCAGTGTTATTTTACACTTTTTACATTTCTGTACCTGAATACTACCAACCTTGTGTGTGTGTGTGTGTGTGTGTGTGTGTGTATACTGTATATATATATATATATATAT